>NW_007249405.1:512707-614954 GCF_000164805.1 Carlito syrichta | reverse complement strand
TAAAATTGACCTTCCATATGACTCTGCAATCCCCTACTGGAATATACCCTGAAAACACAAATCACTCTATAAAAAAAGATACCTGCACACGTATGTTATCGCAGCGTTGTTCACAATACCAAGAACCTGGAAACAACCATGCTGCCCATCAAAAGGGGACTGGATTAAAAAAATGTTGTACGTATACACGATGGAATACTATGCAGCCATAAAAAAAGAACAAAATCATGAATTTCACAGCAACCTGGATGGAACTAGAGTCTATAATACTGAGTGACCTCTCACAGAAACAAAGATCTGAGTATCACATGTTCTCACTCATATAATGGGCCTTGAACATCCAATGTAATACTATAAGAAAATGACTGATGGTACTGGGAAACTATTGGGGGGGGGGAGAGGGATGGGATTAACAATAGCAAATATCTGTCTGGGGATGGGAAAACACCTCTTATCAACAAAACACCTCTTATCAACAGGGTGACTGAATGAAATGTAATTGTACACCTAACCCTTAACTGTACCCCACAAAACCATAATAAAAAATATTGATTAATAAAAAAAAAAAGTAGGCATGATACAGGTAAAGTTTGGGCCTCATACAGGTAAAGTTTGGGTCATAATACAGCTAAAGTTCTGGGGTTTTTTTTTTTCTTTTTAAAAAATATCTGACATTTAGAGCCCTAGTTCAGAATCAAAGTGAATACTGAAAAAAGATTTCAATGCTTTTTGAAATAAAGTTCTGTTTTCTATATAGCTTAAACTAATTTGCATTCCCACCAATAGTGTAGAAGTGTTTCCTTTTCTCCACATCCTCACAGTATCTGTTATTTTTTGTTATATTAGTGATGGCATTCTTACAAGGGTTAGGTTGTATCTCAGTGTGGTTTTGATTTTCATTTCTCTGATGATTAGTGAGGCTGAGCACTTTTTCATGTGTCTGTTGGCTGCCCACATGTCTTCTTTTAAGAAGTGTTTATTCATGTCTTTTACCCACTTTTTAAAGGGGCTGTTTATTTTTCTTCCTTTTGGCACATTTGTGTTCCTTGTAGATCCTGGATGTTAGGCCTTTGTCAGATATACAGCTGGCAAATATTTTCCCCCATTGTGTGGGCTGTTTCCTCACTCTCTGGAGGGTTATTTTGTTTTGCAGAGCTTTTCAGTTTGATGAGGTCCCACTTGTCTATCTTATCACTTATGGCATAGATATCTGGGGTTTTGATCAGGAATTGGTTGCCTACTCTGATTTCTGTAAGGATGTCTCCTGTATTTTCTGAGATTCTTATAGTTTGAGATTTTGCATTTAGGTCTTTGATTCATTTAGAGTGGATGTTTGTGAATGGCGATAAGTAGGGGTCCTGTTTCAATCTTCTGCATGTGGTCAAACAGTTTTTCCAGCACCGTTTACTGAATAGTTTCTCCACTCCTCAGTAGTTGTTGGTGGTGGCTTTGTCGAAGATAACTTTGTTGAGGAATTGAGGTTTTGCTTCTAGACTCTCTATCCTGTTCCATTGGTCTATGCCTGTTCTTGTACCAATACCAGCTTCTTTTGATTATTGTAACCTTATAAAATTTAAAGTCTGGAAGTGTGATGTCTTCTGCTTTGTTGTTTTTGCTGAGAATTGTTTTGGCTATCTGTGGGCATTTGTATTTCCATATGAATTTCTGTAGTGTCATTTCCAGGTCTGAGAAGAATGGTGTTGGTAATTTAACAGGTATTTGGTAGTATGGACATCTTAACAACGTTGATTCTTCCTATCCATGAGCATGGAATAATTTTCCATTTGTTTTTGTCTTCCTGGATTTCTCTGAGTAGTGTTTTGTAGTTTTCAGTGTATAGGTCTTTTGCATCTCTGGAAGATGTGAGGGATTTCATTTTTTTGTGTGGCTAATGTGAATGGGATTGTGCTTTTTATTTGGTTCTCTGCCTGTTTGTTGTTGGTGTATAAGGATGTGACTGCCTGTTGCACATTTATTTGCCAAAGTTTGCCAAACTTTGAGAGTTTGCCAAAGTCCTTTATCAGTGCAAGGAGGTTTTTGACAGATTCTCTTAGATTTTCAAGGTATAGGATCAAGTCATCAGCAAAGAGGGAAACTTAACTTCCTCTCTTCCTATTTGGATACCCCTCATTTCCTTCTCTTGTCTAATTGCTCTAGCTAGGACTTCCAACACAATGTTGAACAGGAAGGGTTAGAGTGGGCAGTCTTGTTTTGGTTTTTCAGGGGAAATCCTTCCAGTTTTTGTCCATTTAGCAATATGCTGGCTGTGGGTTTATCAAATATGGCACTAACTATTTTGAGGTATGTTCCTTCTATGCCTAGGTATTCAAGGGTTTTTGTCAAGGAGAGATGCTGGATTTTATCAAAATTTTTTCAGCATTTAATGATATAATTGTGTGGTTCTTGTTCCTACATCTGTTGATGTATTTAATTGCATTATTGGTCTTGTGGATGTTGAACTAGCCCTGCATCCCAAGGAAGAAGCCTACTTGGTCATGGTGGATGATTTTTGAGATGCGTTGTTGGATCCAATGTGCTAGAATCTTGTTGAGAATTGTTTCTTCAATATTCATCAGGGATATTAGCCTGTAGTTATCTTTCTTTGTTGGATCTGTACCTGGTTTGGGTATCAGAGTGTGTTAGCTTTGCAAAATTATTTGGGGAGAGTTCTGTCTTTCTCAGTTGCCGGGAATACTTTCAATATACCTGGATTGATATCAGCTCCTCCTTGTACGTTTTGTAGTATTCCACTTGAAAGCCATCTGGTCCAGGTTTTTTGTTTGTTTGTTCATTTTTGGGGGAGGGGGTAGTTTTTTTTAGTGATGAAGTCAATTTCCTGGGTTGTTATTATTCTATTTAGTGTCTCAATGCTTTCTTGTTTCAATCTTGGGAGGTTGTGTGATGTCAGAAATTCTTCTATTTCGTTTAGGTTTTGGAGTTTGTTTCCACACTGGGGTGCATAGTAATCACTATAATATTTTGTATTTCTTGGGGGTCAGTTGTGACTTGATCTTTTGTGTTTCTGATTGTGTTTATTTGGGCTTTTTCTTTTTCTTGGTGATTCGGACTAGAGGTCCATCCTTCTTGTTTACCCTTTCAAAGAGCTAGTTTTTTGTTTTATTAATTTTTTCTATGATATTTTTGTCTTCTATGTCCCATATTTGAGCTTTTATCTTAATGATCTGAATTTTTCTGCTGAAGTTAGGGTTTTGGTGGTCTTGCCTTTCCAGATCCACATTAAGTAATTTGTTAGGCTGTTAACTTGTGATGTTTCCATTTTTTGATGTGTGTTCATAGAGATAAAAATTCCCTTTTTAGAACGGCTTTCATGGCATCCAGGATTTTGGTTTGATTTCATTTTCATTTGTTTCCAGGAACCTTGTAATTTATTTTTTGATTTCTGTGTTGACCCTGTCGTCATTTGTCATCATGTCCATACATGTCCATACATACATGTCCATGTCTTTGTGGGTTTGGGGGGAATTTTGTTGGTGTTGATATTTATTTTTATTCCACTGTGGTCTGAGATGGTGCATGGCAGTATTTCAATCTATGGCAGTATTTCAATCTTTGTTTATGCTTTATTTTTGACTAATGCTGTGATTGATCTTTGAATGCATTCCATGTGTGAAAAGCAGAATATATATTCTGTGGTTGTTGAGTGGAGTGTTCTGTAGATATCTATTAAGTCCATTTGGTCAAGCTTCAGATTGAGGTTTCTGTTTTCTCTGTTGATTTTTTTTCCTCAATAATCTAACTAGCATTTTTAGTGGGGAATTTAAGTCCCCAGCTATGATAGTGTTAGAGTCAATATCTTTTTAAAATTTATTTAGTAGTTGCTTTTTAAATGCTAGTACTCCTATTTTGGGTGCATATATGTTTAGGATGAATATCTCTTGTTGATGGATTCAGCCTTTTATTATTATGTAGTCTTCTTCTATACCTTTTAAAATTCTTTGTAGCTTAAAGGTTGTTTTGTCTGATATTAAGATCATGACTCCTGTTTCCTTTGAGATCTATTTGCCTGGAAATTTATTTTCCATCCTCTAACTTTGAGTCTGTGTGCATCCCTTATAGTGAGATGAGTTTCCTGGATGCAGCAAATTATTGGGTAGAGTTTGTTTTGTTTTGTTTAATCCAGTTTGCCATTCTATGTCTTTCAGGGATACATTTAGTCCATTCATGCTCAGATTGATTATTGAAATGTGAGTGTTTATCCCCATCATGAGGTTCTTATAAAGTTTTTTCTTTGTTTGTTTTTGTTCTTTTTAACTTTTGGGTTGATGTATGCATATGTTTTCAAGATTGCAATAGCAATGTACTGACTTTTGATTCTGTGCTCTCCTGCTCTCTTGGGAAGTGTGGGTTCATTCTTGGGAAGTGTATGGCCATCCCCCCTGCTTTTTTCTTTCTTTTGTGCTTAATACCTTTTTAAGCATCTCCTGTAGAGCTGGTCTGTCTCCTGTAGAGCTGGTCTGGAAGCTGCATAATCTCTTAGGGATTGGATGTCTTGGAAGGATTTTAATTCTCCATCGCTGATGAAGCTGTGCTTGGTTTGGTAGAAAATTCTTTATCTTTGAGGATAAAGATGGAAACTTGGACTCTAGTTCCTTCTGGATTGTGGTGTTTCTGCCAATAGGCCTGGTGCTATTCTGATTGGTCTTCTCCAGTAGGTAGTCTGATCTTTCTCTCTTGCTGCCTTCAGGATTTTTTATTTTGTACCTACTTTGAGTGGACAAATTACTATGTGTCAAGAGGCTGGTCTTCTCATTTGATGTCTTGCAGGGGTTCTCTATATCTCTGGTGTTTGGATGGTCACATCTCTGGTAAGATGGGGAAAGTTTTCTTGGATGCCTCCTGGAATACTAGCTCCAAGGTGTTCTCCGTTTCTCTTTCTTCTTTTAGGATACCAGTCAGGCATAGGTTCAACCTCTTGATATAATTATACATCTTTTGGAGGATTTGTTCTTTCTTTCTACTTTGTTTTGTTTTGTTTTACAGCTCTGGTTAATTCCATGTTTGGATCTTCAATTCCTGAGATTCTTTCTTCTGTTTGATTAATTCGGCTTTCCATGCTTGTCATCTTATTTATTTCCTGGATGAAGTTTTTTATGGCCAAAATCTCTGTTACAGGTTCTTTCAGTGTTGATCTTGTCTTTCTTAAGTCTTATTCATTATTTCCATCCATTCCCTGATCCCTGTTGTATTCTGGGGCTGGTCTTTGGAGACTTCCATTTTTTGGGTTCTGAGGTGTGATTTTTTTTTAGGTATTGTCTCTTTGGTCCACTGGAAAGTACCTGTAGTTTTCCATTCATTTTTCCTCATTTGTGACAGATATCTTTCTTATCTCTTTAGTTCTGTTTTTCAGTGGTAGCAGGAGGGGCTTTGACCTCTGATGTTTGCTTAGCCTTCTATTCTTCTCTGACCAAGTCTCTGAATTTATTATATTTTGAAACAGGGCTGGGGATGGAAAGCTTTCCTGTCTCTTAAAGATTTGAGAGTGGAATGAGGTGGAAGATGGAGAGCTGGGATTCAGAAAATATCTGCAAATCTCAACATTCACTGATTGGGGTATGAGTTTCCTGAGACCCACTCCATTTCACCACTCTATATGATGATACAATGGGTACATATATGTACTCCAGAGTCCAAGATAAAGTAACAGCAATGAGAAGAGCCAAGAAAAGTAGAATAAAGTAAGAAGGACAAAAAATAATGCAATAAGAAACTAAACTAAAACAAACAAACCAACCAACAAACAAAACAAAACAAAACAAACAAACAAAAAAACAAACCACAGAAAAACAAAAGCAGAAACTGGAGCAAAAAACAATAGAACACATAAACAAACAAATAAAAACCAAAACAAAAAGGAAAACAAAACAAACCCTTCCTCAAAAAACAGAAAACACACACACCCCCAACATAAAATGAAAGGAGAAGAATAAAAAAAGGGTGGATGCAAATCAAACCTTCACATACACATTCATACAAAGAAAAAGAAAAAAATTAAAAATTTTAAAAAATGGGGGGCACTAAGTGCCATCTTGTGACAAGATCTGTAATTGTTTCTCTCAGTTACTCACAGATAAGCCCCTCTGCTGTCTTCTGTGGAGCTGTGGCCTCATTCACAATCTCTTGGTGCCCAGCCCAGGGAAAAAAGAGGGGGTGTTGGGGGGTGGTTGGGGTTTCAGTCCTCCTTTCCCACTCTCGTATGGTCAGGGGTATCCCCTTCAGTGAGGGAGGTGAAGGGTTGTCTCCTCCCCAGGTACTGGCAAGGGGCACCCCAGCCAGGCTTATCCTGTAGTAGGGTCCTCTTATCACCACTGATGTTCAGGCTCTAGCTGGGTTTGTCCCTCTCGGTCGTGCTCCAGCTATGTGGATCTGGTGTTCAGAAAATTGCTGGGGAGGAAATGGTTGGGTCAGCCCAGGTCTTGCCACTGATATCTTTGAGGGTCTTCCTCATCCTTTTCTGGTTGCACCCTTTGTTCCACAGCTGAATCCAGATATGGGGTGGAATGCCTGAGACTCACTCTTGTCCTGTCCCTTCAGTGTGTGTGTTTTCAGGATATTCTCCCTGAGTCACAATCAGTCCCTGAGTAGTTAACCCACCGGTCACAGAGATCAGGTCTGTTGCTCTGTGGTGAGCAAGCCAGAGCACTTCTCTGCCCAGTTTTCAAGATGGTGACAGGTGCCTATTTCATCTTCTCCAGTAGGGCTCTTTTTCTGGCTCCCTTGCTGTAATCCCTCCATGGCCCTTCCTGCCAGTGTCCAGCCAGGCACTGCAGTGGTGAGGCAGAGCCTAGAGCCAGCAGTCATTCTCAGCAGCTTCTTCCTGGGAAGGGCTTTGCTGATTTTTAAAAAATGGTGCTCTGCTTCTGTGCTCCGGGAAGCACTAGAGTCCAAGCAGAGCAGTTTCAGCACTAACTGCTTCACCAGGAAAGCCCTGGCCACTTGCTCCCAAGTCTCCACTCAGTCAGTCACTCCCATACCCACTTACTCACAGACATGTAGGCAAAATTGTCCATACACTAACTTACACAGAGCCTCATATAGTCCTACTGACTCCATTGCCATTTTCTCCTCCTCCTCTATCCTATTTTTTAAATAAAAGTTTTGTGGTTTTACATTTTACACTTAAATCCATGATCCATTTGAGTTAATTGTTGTATAATGTGTGAGGTTTGGTCACAGTTCAATTTTTTCACTAATGGATGTCCATTTGCTGCAGTAGTATTTGTTTTAAAAGTTTTCCTTTCCCTATTGAAATGCTTTTGCTCCTTTATACAGAATCAACTGAAGATATTTGTGTTGATCTATTTCTGGGTCCTCTATTCTGTCCCAATGAACTATGTGTCTATCCTTCTGCCCATAACACATAGTCTTGATTACTCTGGTTATATGTCTTGAAATTGGGTAGACTAATTCTTCCTACTTTATTCTTTTTTTTCCAAAAATTATTTTAGCTATACTAGTCATTTTGACTTTTAATATAAATTTTAATATAACTTGTCTTTATTTGCAGGAAATCTTGTTGGAATTTGGATAGAAATTGCATTAAATGTGTATATTATTTAGGAAATAATTGACATATTTACTCCATTGAATCTTCCAATCCATGGGAATTTCCATCTCTATGCTTATTCATACTGTTTAAATTTTCTTTTGTCAACATTTTATGGCTTTGAGAGTATAAGTCCTATAAGTTTTGCTAGATTTACATGTAAGTATTTCATATTCCTTAGCTGGTAGTATTTTAAATGGTATTACATTTTCAATTTTAGTGGTAGAGTGTGTCATACTCTACCTCTAATGGTACTTGGTCATTTGAATTTGTTATTTAAGGAATATTTTAAAAATATTACCTTGTTTCTCTTCTAAATTTTAAAAAAATTTTCCTATTTTCTCTTTTTAAATTTATATAATTTAAATTTTAAAAAGTTATCAGAATTGTATAAATAATTCCTATATACCTTTCATTCAGTTTTCTTAAATGGTAATAAATTTCTCAAAAGCACAGTACAATTAGCAAAACCAGGAAGTTAGCATTGATATACTACCATTCATTAATCTATTGACTTTATTCAAATTTTGCCAACTGTTAAAATTTAGTATTGTCCTACTTCTACTCTTTTTCTTATCCAGGATCCAATCTAGGATCCCACATTTCATCTAGTTTTCATTTCTCTATCAATAGTCTAGAACACTTCTAAGTGCTTCTTTTCTTTTGTGGTCTAGACAAAATTAAAGGGTATTGGCTATTTGTTTTGACCTCTTATTTGTAAATGTATACATCACACACACACACTCACACACACACACACACACACACACACACACACACACACACACAAGTTAAATATTGACACATCTCTATCAAGTTTTAACTATGGTTTTTTTTTTCTTCATGGAAGATATGGTGGGCTTTGTGTTCAACCTAAAAAATCTCTGTTTTTTAAAATTTAGAAAAAACTATAAACATCATTATCTATCTCCTTCCTTTCTTCTTTCCTTTTTTCCATTTTTTCTTCCTTGTTTCTTTTTTGTGTTTTGTTTTTCTTCTTTCTTCTTTCATTCTATAATAGCTGCTTTAAAAATATAAGTGATAAGTTATTTTTGATAAGATTATTCTACTAATGTATTCATATTTAACTGGATATATTATCCACTCAGTCTGTTTTCAGGTGTAATTCCTTTATTTTGTTTTCTTGCTTTTATTTTATTTACTCTTTTATTTACTCACAGACTTGTAGGTAAAAATTGTCCAAATTGTCCAACTTATATTATGGACATATTCCTGCATTTTATTCTGTCTTTTAAAATTTTTGAAATAATAACTTCCAAACATTCACAAAGTCAGCATGATAGTATAATGATTCTCTGTGTTCCCATTCCCCAATATAAACAATTACCAGTATTTTTTTTCTAAATTATTTTAAAGAAAATATCTACATGTTATTGTACCAGAATTACTTCCGTAAGTATTTGTAATAGAAATTTTTTTTACCATAATCACTACATCATTAGCATACAAAAATCAATAATTCCTTAATATCACTTAATATTCAGTCTACATTTAAATTTCCCAATTTTGTACCAAAATCAAAATGGAAGCAAGATTGTGCAAGACAACAAATTACAATTTATTTATTTATTTTTTTAGTCAGAGTCTCACTCAGTCACCCAGGCTAGAGTGCAGTGGCATGATCACAGCCACCCCACCGTTCACCTGCTGGGGTCCAACGATCTTTCTGCCTCAGCCTTCCAAGGAACCAGAACTGCGGGCACACGCTACCACGCCCAGCTAATTTTTGACTTATTGTAAAGAAGAGCTCCCACCAAGTTGCCCCTGTTGGTCTTGAACCCACAGGTTCAGACAATTCACTCGCCTTGGCATCCCAAAGTGCTGGGATTACAGACTGAGCCACCGAGCCCAGCCTAAATTACAAATTTTAACTGGACATCTCAACTGTAATTGGAAGGAGTCATGCTGTGTGTCCTTGCTGAATAGTCAGGGGAAGAGTGAATGACTGATGCTTTCTTCTGACATTCTTTTTTTCTGTCTATGCTGGCAGGTACTGTTTTCTAACAGCTTGAGTTGCTTTATCTACCACCAACGCTACTAGGTGACATCCTGCATTCTATTTTTTTCTTGGTACTTGGAGTTGTTACATATTCAAGATGGATTTATTTATTTATTTGTTTTTAATTGATATATAATGGTGTATATTTATGGGGTACAATATAATGTTTTGGTTTATGTATACTTTGTAGAAAGATTCAAACAAGCTAATAAATATATCCATCACCTTGCCAAATGATCATTATTTTTGGTAGTGAGGATGTTAAAAACTATTATGAAGTTTCACTTACCCATGTTTGTCATGTAGGATCTACTGTCTGTGATATCGGTGACCTATGTGATCCTCAGATCATTGAATGAGACACCAAAAAATGAACACAAATGCTCACAACTCCCTTTTTCCTCCTTCAAGACAAATGTCATCTCCTCAGCAAATCTTCCCTACCACGGTATCTAAATAGGTCACCATATCAATCATCCCATCCTTTTAAATTTCTTTGTAGCCTTTATTGTAAGCTGGCATTATTTTCCTTATTTGATTATGTGCTTATCTCCTGACTTTTTCCTTGAGAGCAACCACATGTCTCTCTGACTCACCTTGTACTCCCATCACTTAGCACAGGGCCCTACATGAGGGGGATGCTCACATTACTTGAATATATGAATGAATGAGTGAGTAAAGTAGAAACATATGTGTTATTTTTATAAAATTTCACTTTTTCTCTAGACAGTTTTAAGTTTCTGATCTAAAAATCAAAGAAGAGCAACACACTTTATAAGTCAATTTTGAAAGCCAGTTGTTAGTTTTTAAAGAATTAATACATTAACTGGGTTTTTTTTTAAAGAATTAATACATTAACCATAATATGTAAATACATAATACATAAAACTTGAGTTTCTGATATGAAATGCAGGATTTAAACTATTTACATGTACTTACTGAGGCTATGCTGCCTTTCTATGTTTTTATAAACAACTATCCATCACTTTATACCCCTCATTTTTTCTTTCTAAATGTCTTGATAATTTGACTTCACTAAATAACTATAGTCAATAAAATAATTTTGACAGATTTTCTAACTGCACTTTGCACTGATCAAAGTAAAAACAAAATGCTCCTTTAACAACTTGGAAGGGTGAAATGTGTTATGCACTATCCATTACTTAACAGGAAATAATGATAGTGACTTTAGTTTCACCTAATTACTGTCTCAGGATACTTCCACAGATAAGGTGAAAATTGCACACTGAAATTTAAATGGTATTATTTGACATTTCAGGAGACAATTTAAAAAAAAATTATAGTAGCAAGGTAATGCATGTGGTGCATTCCCAACTACTCACTTTGCTGGCATCTATTACATCCAACATATAAATTAGGGAGCTAGAATGACAATGGAGTACCACAAAGCTATTTATGTAACAAATGACTTCAACTATGTTTATACATTCTCGTGTTAAGGAATCCAAAGATGTGAAAACACAAAACTGTAGAACAAGTTATAAATTAATTGTTCATTTGACAAAGAATATTGTCTATTAAACACTGATTTGCCACAAGAACTTCCACCTTCTCAATAACTTACTACCTAAAATATTTTTAGGTACTATGTTGCTAACTTGCTTGAGAGGAAACTTGTAAGTGAGAAGGAAAATATAGCAACTAAGTTACTAACGATGCAGATCAGGAGTTAAAGATTATTCATTTCTTTAGTCAAGTAACATTATTTGAAGATGTAGTAGGTGTCAGGCACACGTAGTATAAAAAATTAGATGTGAGGACCAGTCATGAGTTTTATATATATATATATTTTACTAAATTCATCTCATAAATTTTTCATGAGTGCCTATGATATATATCATATATATATCATAAAAATTTATGATATATATATATCATAGGCACTCATGAAAAATTTATGAGATGAATTTAGTAAAATAATATGCTAAATCATGTAATAAGTGAATGGTTATGTTTTTTGTTGGGTTTTGTTGGGGCACAACACATTGTGTCCACCTAAGGCCCAATTCAGATTTGCTGGAGAAGATTGAAAGGCCCAAACTTTACCCGTGTGATGACCTCTTAGCTACCTAAACCTCAATTGTACTCCACATCTTTAAAAAAATATAAAATAAAATTTAAAAAATAATATAAAATAAAAAAGAAAGAGTCTAAACAGAATTGGTTTGAGCTCTGCCGGACACCATATTCCGTTGCAAAACAGTTTGGATTAATGGATATTTTAAACCTGTGGGGCCTGCATTCTTTTTCTCTTTTTCCCTTAGCATATGGTGAGAAGTTAAAAAGTCCATAAATTACTGAAATATCTAGAACTCATCTATGTAAGGTGGACAGCATTTTGTTATATGCTTTGTGTGCATATATGATATATAGATAGAGACTCCGAAAGAGGACCTACACAGAAGTAAGCTGTATTGTGGGTGTCAGTGTGGATGTGCACATGTATGCACATGCTTGCTAAATTGTTCAGGATTTTCATATTCATCCAGAAATAATTCAAGATCTCCGAGATAAGTGCCAAATGTTCAACGAGAAGCAGACTAAATTGTTTAATGAGATTGTTCAATTAAGGAATTTGTTTTGTTTTGTTTTGTTTTGGTTTGGTTTTAATTACCCTTGAGCCTCTTTTGATAAAGATCCAAATTGCTCACTGTGGGATGTGAGCTCTTATGGTAATAGAAGATACATTGATAAGGAAGAGTTTAGAAAAGACATTTCAAAATAGAGACAAGTTTAATTAATATAATATTTTAAGTGTTTGTTCCTTGACATTGGGCTTGAAACATCCACCACCACTTCAGTGCTGCTAGGTTATCATTATGATGGGGAGACAGATAATTTTTAAAGTTATTTGTGGTTAGGGACTTTGGGGAATGCTTCATGGATAATTTGCCTGACAGAGTCCTCTCATTGCATTATTACTGAAATGCTATGTGCAATTTGACTCAGGAGCTCATTTTGTGTTATAACTAGAAGGAAAATTATAACCAGAATGGCGTAACCCCTACAATTCATAATAATGCAATAGGGCTAGAGAGAAGGGGGGAAAAAAACTTAACCATGATTTTAAGTAGTTACCAGTGAAGTTGGAATGCAGGTATTCTGTGTTATAATGCATGTTGCAGCTATGCTGAATTAAAGTGATAGCACTGGCCATGGGAGGAAGAGTCTGAAGTCAATTATAGTTTTCTCATTTTGTGTAGACAGCTCTATCCAGGGTAACTCACAATTTATTTCCTTTGGTGGGTAAAGGTGGGTGCAGGGGAAGGTAGCTTCTGAATGTGTGCAACAAGAACTGTTAGTGCTATAAGGCCTATTTTTTTTTAACCAGATCTGCTTCTGTAACACAGTTTGCTTTAGAATCATAAAAGACATTTTTGCAATCATTTATCCTGTGTTTTTTTTCTTCAACAAAAGTTGTTAAATTGTAAATTTTAGAATAATTAGCGTATACCCTAAGAAGGAAAATGTATGTTTTGTCTGACTGATGCATTTTAATGCTTACTTTGTGAGAAAAAAGTATGAAGTACTTAAAGGCTTAGCAGAACTATTCTGTTCTTTCATAAATTGACTCTATTTTTAAAATTTACACTATAGTTTGCATACATGACTCTATAGTGGGTAAAGCATAATAAAACTTAAATATTTACATGGAAAAGTGCCTAGAAAGTTTCCAGTACATGATATACATCCAATAAATGCCTTTTTTTACATCTCAAATTTTCCTAACTTGTAATATTTGCCCATAGCACAAGTTTCAGTTTCCTCATTTTATTCTCTTTGTTTTTCCCTGAAAATCTACTCTTGAAATCTTCAAAAAATTTCATGAGCTTTTATATATGATAACCTATATATGCACATATTTGAATATATAATCATGTAAATTATTAAAATATTACTACAGTCTAACATATGCCAGATTATACATATCATCAGTATTTCTACCCTAAACAAGTGATTGCTCCATAATTGAATTTATCAATCTTTTTTCTTCGATTTTTGCAACACTGCAGCATAATGATTCAAAGAAAATAAAAGTAATCATCTTGAGGATGAAAAATTAGATAAACTCAAGATTAGAAGAGATTAAGATTTCATATGCCAATTCTATGATAAAGTTATTGGAAATCAAGATGAATGAGTACATTTCTGGGAGAATACAAATGACTACAATTGACTCAAGTAAAAACAGAACACTTGCATCAATCAATAAGCTAGTTATAAAATTTTAATCGTTGCATGCAAACTATTTCTGAAAAAAATGCTAGGCAGGCCATTTTGTAGATGGACTTTCAGGTTGTTAAATAATTTGTTACTCCCACGATATTTAACTGCCCAGAACATAAAAATAGCTTCAGCTTCATTTTGCATATTTAGCATAACTATAATTGCCAAATCTGACAAATACAACCCAGGCAAAGATCCATCTTGCTCATAAATATAGATGCTAAATTTTGGAATAAAATACCAGTACATTAAATTCAGCTGTATACAAAAAAAGAACGAAAAAACAACAACAACAAAAAAAAAACAATGACTAATTCAGGGTTTACTGAGTAATGCAAACATGATTAAAATCTTAGAAAATCCATTACCCCAATAAATCCCATCAACATATCAAAGGTGAAAATCTGAGTTATCAATCAACTTAATAGAGATCAAAAAAAGACTAGATGAAAGTCAACATTCATTTCAAATTTTTAAAAATTATGAATATAATAGGAATCTATGAATACTGTCTTAACATACTAAAGACTGCCTCTTCTCAAGCCAAGTAATGAAAATCATACCTCTATTATTTCTTCAAAATCCAAGATGAACAGTGCTAATGAAACTCAGTATGCTAGCTCACAGAGACCACATGAGGCCTCATAACTACTTTTAAGAGAGAGCTGCAACAACCAATAGTCACTCACAGATCAAAATTGATACTGAAGAAGATACTTTCTTGCCATAGTTGCAAGTTGTTTTGCATTAAGGGCAAGAACTATTCTAGTCATTTAATACTGCTCTACCAGCACTTTCCATTGCAATTAGACAAGAAAAAAGAAAGGCCGGGTGTGGTGGCTCAAGTCAGTAATCCCAGGTTGAGGTGAGAGGATTGCCTGAGCCTGAGCGTTTGAGACTAGCCTGGGCAACATGGTGAGATCTCATCTCTACAATAATAATAAATAATAATTAGCCAGGCATGGTAGAGCATGCCTGTAGTTCCGGCTACTTGGAAGATTGGGGCGGAAGGATCGCTGGAACCCAGCAGGTTGATGCTGGGGTGGTTGTGAGCATGCCACTGCACTCCAGCCTGGGCAACAGAGTGAGACTCCAACTCAAAAAGAAAGAAAGAAATGAGAAAAAAATGCTAAAAATAAACAAATAAATTTAAGTTTTGGACCCCCCCCATAACTTAATGGTCTACTAGGATGATCTAAAGAAATCAACAAAACAAAAGAGAAGAACATTACAATTGATGATATGGCTTGGCTGGTTGAAAACATTTACAAAAAAATTGATACTTTTTTACATATCAGCAATAATCACAATGATACCTTACTTACATTTATATTTAGCACAAATTGGAGTCCGAGCTTTTGGTGAAATTATGACCAGAATTTCTATGAAGAGCTGGGAAAAAGACATACTGTCTTCGCATGAGAGGAGAGGAACTTAATTAAAATTATTTTCCCTCGTTTAATAGAAGAATATTTTTCTACAATTTTGAAGCATTTAATACATCTATGTGTATATACACAAATATATACACACACACACACACACACACACACACACACACACACACTGCACAAACACACCACTCTTCTACTTGTCTATTATGGTACTATATAGACTTGTATGACTCAAACTCAATCCTCAAGGTCAGGCCTAGGTCTTTCCATCTTTGTCTGATCAACACTGATTTTTACCTTGAATTGCATACATTAGATCCTGAATAACTGTTTTGCATTTTAAGTTAAAGGGAATACAAGATTTTTGTGGAGACTTCTCTTCTTTTGACATCAAGATGGAGCTGTAAGTAAGCATTTAGCAGGTAGTCCCACAAGTGTGTATTACTGTATATATCTTTTGGGTGATTTAGAAAGAGATGCACTCCAGAGTAATGGAATAAATAACTGAGAACTTTAAGGTTTCCTCATACACATCCAGGATCCCACAAAGTTTCTTTAACTGTGTCTTATATTGAAGTGTTCTCTTAATAATCATTCAGGTGCCCTAGTTAATCATAAGAAATTTTAGTAACTTTGTAAAAGTGCTTTCATCTGCTGTCTTCTCATCCCTGCCAGACCTTATAAAGTAGTGAGGTTTAGAGGAGACCCACTTTGCATGATGGCTTTCTTTGGATCCATTTATTCCCAGTTAATAAAATTGGAACACTTATTATCAGAATTATATTTGGCCACAAGCAGCATAAAATGTAAATAACTTAGATAAATAAGTTCACTTACCTCATATAAGCATAGAAGTCCAAGTGTAAGGGGTTCAGGGCCAATATGATGGCTGTGCAAAGCCATCAATGATTCAAGCTTTTCTGTCCTTCTTCTCTGCCATCCTCAGCATGTGACTTTTATCCTGATATCACGACATGATAGCTTTACTTCTAGGCATTGTGCTTATGTCTTCAGTAGAAACAAGAGGGAAGGAGATGGGTAGTAGCAAAGGGCTTAAGAAACATGCCATCTGGAGTCAATTCTTTTTTTTTTCAAATTTGCACATGTCTAATCCATAGGCTTAGACATCTAATCTCATTGGCAAGAAATGGAACACATAGTAACCACAGATGCTGGGAAACTGGGGATGTATTTTCACTTTCCCACTTTTATTATAGAGAAAAGTGAGAGAGGATGAGATTTTTTTGGGGGGTGGGGGAAAATCTACAATGTCTTTCTGTGTTCAGATCTGTAGACATATTTCTCTAGGGTCAAAAAGGTTAAATGCAGAAAAAGTACAGAACATTTGTGTCTGTCTGGTGTATAAAATCTAAGAAGTTTAGAATCGCTAATCTTGTGAAGGTGTAAAAAACACTTGTTTGGGCTTACATTTTATGTAAAATTATAATGCTATTGGGAAAGGTAAGATCAGAAAACTCAAAAGAAAAATATCAAATGTGTAAACCAATGTCTTCTGTATCCCCTGACAAAACTCCATCTGTTGTATTCCTTGATGTGGCAATTCTAGAATTGTGTTGGGCAGGGGACAGAATTATGGGAGGGGACAGGCAAAGTCTAGCACATAAAATCTTTGTAAAAGTCTCTTTCCCTCTTCAAGGTAGCTTCAATGAGTACTTTACCTAGGTAGAAGTGAGAGAAAGGGAATGAGTTCATGTTTGCACAACATATACTTATGGGCAGGATATCTTCTAAAGGTTTATGAACTCATGGAATTCTCAGAACCACTCTTATGAGATACTAAAAGTATACCCAATTTATCTATGCAGAGGCAGGTTCTTTAGGAAAGTTGAGAACTTTGCCTGGGACCACAGTACTGGCAAGTGGTAGAACCAGGGCCTGAGTGTAGATAATGACCACATTTTAGAAGTTTGATGAAAACACACTTTGCTCTGTGAAGGCAGGAAAAGAGACTGTCTAGATTTTTAATGCCATAGACTAAAATGACTTTGACTAAGTAGGAGTCTAGTAATTGCAGATATATCACTCTGAACATTCACATTTTCTGACCTTTCCTTTTCTCCTTTGTAAGTTATAAGAATAAGATGAGAAGATAACCCAGGGTATAATGGCTTTGAAGTTGTAATTCTGTTATTGACAGATGCCCATAGACATTGGGTAACACCACACTTGCGGCAGATGTCAATTTATCTTATAAACATAAATGTGCAAATATACACCCTACATCTCCAACAAAAACAGTATTTCCCAAGTCAAAACTTTAGATGCAATATTTAATGAATGTTTGTACATATAGAACTTGGTAAATACTAGACTTCCTAACTTTAAGGTGTAACTGAACCTTGACAAAATGTGGAAGCTTAAAAAAAATAGAGTTATGCTTTAGGTGAATTGTTTTTCTTTTCTTTTCTTTTCTTTTTTTTTTTTTGAGTTGGAGTCTCACTCTGTCGCCCAGAATGGAGTACAGTGGCCGCTCCCGGCCACCGCAGCCTCGACCTGCTGGGCTCCGGCGATCCTTCCGCCTAGCCTTCCAAGTAGCCGGAATTACAGGCATGTGCTACCACGCCCGGCTGATTTTTTTGTTTTATTGTATAGATGAAGTCTCGCTGTCCAGGCGGGTCTCGAACCCTCAGGCTCAGGCAATCCACTCACCTCAGCCTCCCAAAGGTGCGGGATTACAGGCTGAGCCACCGAGCCCGGCTGGTGAATTGTTTTTCATCTTCAAAAGTGACTCTTACTTGACAAGCTGATGAAAGATTCAGATCTTTTCCTCAGAAACACGTGTAAGTACATATACATTCATTTTTCACAGAACCATGGAGACTCACTCAAAATCAGGTTAAAAACTTCTGCTTTGGGTGTTTTCCTGTGAAAGTACATATTTTATTTCTGGAATGATATAATTTTGGATTTTATCTCTACCAATTTTTCACATTCGTCCTGTATCCACACGTGTTTCTAAGAGCAATCGGTATAGCAATATATATCCTGCAAAACATTGCTTCCTTAGGCTGTAATCCAAAATAAAGATAATATAAAAAAGGATAATCTTACTGCAATGTTTATTCTCAACCCCATTAAAATAGTTACTTGTTTTACTGCTAGGAGTATAAGTTTTACTGTTACTTATTTTGGTCTTCTCCCTAAATTGAACATGCCAGTTTGTCAATTTCAAACTGATATAATTATTGATGCATTCTTTTTCCTCACAATGTTAACACTTTGCCATGAATCAAGTTTGTGTACACATATTTTACCCTTATATTTTAAATTTATTCAAGATTCTATTAACTGTTTTATCCTTGCCAGTCATATACATTAGTACTGTCTATAACGTAACATCTGTTTATCAAAATTCAAAGAACCGCAGAGCTAAAACATATAAAGCAAAAAATAAACAAAAAGTTGAGTTTATTATTACATGTATACTAGTTTGCTAGGGCTGTCATAAAAAGTACCATAGACTAGGTGGCTTAAACCAGAATTTTATTTTCTCATAGTTCTGAAGACTGGAAGTCTAAGATCAAGGTAGAATGATTTCTTCCGAGGTCTCTCCTTGGCTTGTAGATGGCTATATTACCCATCTCCACATGGTCTTCCTTCTGTATCTTTTTTTTTTTTTTTTTTTTTTGAGTCAGAGTCTCACTCTGTCGCCCAGGCTGGAGTATAATGGCACACTCACAGCCACTGCAGCCTCAACCTGCTGGGCTCAGGCAATCCTTCCTCCTCAGCCTTCCAAGCAGCTGGAACTACAGATGCATGCCACTGTACCCAGTTACCTTCTGTATCTTATTCTCACTTAATTATCTCTTTAGATAACCTATCTCTAAATACAGTCACATTTTAATTTTTTGAGAGGGAGGCACCATTCAGCCCATAACACCTGGGAATGAAGAGCTTGTGTCATTCAAAAATAAGGTCAGTGAGTTGCTCTGATGAAAAGTGAAAGGACTATAAACAGAATAAACAAAGGAAGTTTCCTTCAAATAAGGCAACATTCTGAGGGACACTGGCAATGTTAGAAAGAGAATTCTGGGTCTCCTTTGGGATGGACTTCTCTCTGCTCTGGTTTACATTACAAAATCACAAGCACAGGTCCCAAGGGGGATTTAGGCTCCTAGGATGCCATGTCTTGACACAGACACTTTCATATGCACATGCTTGGGACTTGGCAAATTTTTCTCTTTTACATTTTAATATAAGGTTTTAGTTTCTCATGCTTGCCAAAACAAACCATCAAGACAACTTGGGCAAAAAGTAAAGAATCTCCCTGTTTTTCCCCACAGTTAGACTAGGACTGGGAGATCCATTTAAAGTATCCAGTTCAGAGTCCCACAGCAACTTCCTAATGCTCTAATTAATTTGCTTCCATTTATTGAGATTGCTTAGTTCCAGAATTAAGGCTCATAGCACACAGCAGTCTGTCCAATTTACACTAACAAAAACTTTGGAGTGGAGACTCTGATAGGAAATTTGAATGATAGAGAGGAAGAGAAAGAGAGAGAGAAAGAGAGAGGGAGGGAGGGAGGGAGAGAGGGAAGGAGGGAGGGAGGAAGGAAGGGAGGGAGGTGTTTTATTCTCATTGGATTTGTCAGAATTTCCATTTATCTGCTTCAAGGTATTTTAATTGCAATTGAAGTCTTGCAATGTCACAGAACATTCATTTTGCACAATGAAAAACAGGAAAAAGAAGCAAGAAGCAGATTTTTCAGTATGCTGATTGAATGTAAGAAGTGTTTTCAGCATTGAGTCTCCCTTGGCCTTCTTTCATTTCCTAAACTCTGGGGTAAATGTTGCAACAATCAAGAAGAGGATTGCTGTTGTACTATTTTTGCAGAATCTTTGAGTCAAGAGCATGACAGATCTTCTAGAAAAGTTTAGGTGGTAAGTGATACCCATCTATATAATAGCAAAGGACTGAGCTCACTCATGTCTCTATCTCTAGCTGTCTACATAGGTTCAGTCATACATTTAGTAAGCAATGAGGAAATACTTGTTGAATGATAGAATTCTAGACTTATTGCTAACCCTTGTCTAGTGTTCTTATCTGTTAGGTGTTAATGAATCTTGTAGCTCAAGGGGAAAAAGATGGATACCAGAAACTAAGTGCATGATATTCTGAGCAAATACAAGTTTATCCTGCAATGGATGGTCCTATCTGCTAATTAGCCAATCAGAAAGCAAAGCCAGGGGAAGAGTCCTACCATTATGGGTGTTTTAATTTAAGTTCTTTATTTTTCATAAAACACTTTTTGATCAAATTAAGTTAGTATAGTCATTACCTACGATTTTTCATTCTAAAATGTTTTAGTATACATGTAGCTTAAAAGATCAAACTCCCGAATCAAATCCTTGGCATTTTCATTTTTGTACAAGTACTAAAAATGTCATGAGTAGAGATGTTTGAAAGGTCTTGAAGAAGTCAGCTAGGTTCAATCTGATTCAGAAATTCAATGATGTGGGTTACATGCTTGCTAAGGGAATAAGGTACTTTACAATTGAGAAACTAAGAATTATGGACTCCCAGGACAAAGGTTAGCAAGCAGGAGCCAAGACCAATTGCTTTAGCCTGTCAGAACTTTGATGCTAGTGAAGGAATTCATGGGACAGGGAATAGTAAGAATAAAATTAAAATGGAAATTCAATCAGTCTTAAATCAGATTTTTTTGAGTCCCTAGAAAATTATTTCTAGAATCACCCTTGTTCTTATGGACAGATTTTATTCCTTGTCGGGCATGTTTTAATCTTCTGACCTCCACTTTAGTTTACTCCAAATCTGATTACTGCAAATATATATAGTTTTTGGCCTGGGATGGGGGTGGAGAGGTAATCCAGCACAGAGCCTAACGTAGCCCGCCTGTATTTCAGATCATGAAGGCTCATGCTCCACTTCTCCAGCCAATACTGACATGTGGAAAAGACCATCATATGGGCAAACATACACCAATCAGGACAATTGTTCTCCAGCATTCCAACAATGTCCTCCTCTAACCTTTTCATTGGAAAGGCTGCTTCAGCAGAATGAAAAGTCAGTATGTCAGTAATTCAACTAATGATCCTAATTTGGGGACAATGTAGTCTTTAAATATTCAAATATATAAGTATTTATCTGAAATATTTAAAGTATTTCTTTCTATCTATTTCAGATAGGTGCTAGTATGGCTACTTTTGGAGTTAACCTATTGATGGTAGAGATTACCAACGCTTACCCTTTCAAGAGTCACAATTTAGAAAAAGAAATAAACAGTTCTGTATATTCTAAAAAAAAAAAAGTAAAGTCTTATTTCATGTCTCACACAATAGTTAAAGATAAACTGTCTGAACTGGAAAAGCCATAGACTTAGAAGTCTCACTGGGTCTTTCTGGCTTGAGATGATATATTTATTTACAGATATCCAAGGGTTATAAAGATATTCACTAAATATATTTATTGTATTAGCCTATGGATTAAAGTGATGAGGAGGTGTAATCTTGCTAAAGGTTGTCTGTTTCACCTAGGATCCTGGATGATTGATTGGAACATGACTTGTTCCAAGGATAGTTTAAATGTAACAGAAAACAAAACAAAATAAAGTATGTCCCATAGGTAAACCAAACTTAATGTGGTTTAGAGAAATAGAAACTGTGTCTATTCTCTTTTTTCGGTGGAGAATTGAGGGAAACAAGGGGCAAGCCCCTTCCTCCCCCAAAACGGAATTTATTTATTAAAAATTGTTGATGTATTCTTACATTTAAACTTCAGTCACCTTCAAAGTAATCTTTATTTGAAGCAATACCCTTATCAAGGCTCTTTTTTCCACTTTTCAAAAGTTTTTTAACTCTTCAATTTTGATGCCTTTTAGTGTTTCTGCCTCTTTTTGTTGTTGTTTTGCTTTTCACCTCTTCTATGTCAGGAAAGTATTTCCCTTTGAGAATTTTTTTTTATCCAGGGAAACAAAAAAACAAAACAAAATCACTTGGAGTGAGACTAAGTGAATTTGGAGGGCAGGGCATGGGGTTATGCCGCTTGGGGTCAAAATTGCTGAATACTCAGTGTGTTGTGGACAAGTGAGCCTGTAAATCACCCATCATGAAATAGACAAATGTGTTTAAAGAATCCCCCCCATCTTGTCTCTATAATAAATCAAAAATTAGCCAGGCATGATTGCATGTGCCTGTAGTTCCGGCTACTTGGAAGGCTGAGGCGGAAGGATTGCCTGAACCCAGCAGGTCGATGCTGGGGTGGTTGTGAGCATGCAACTGCACTCCAGCCTGGGTGATGGAGTAAGACACCAACTCAAAAAAAAAAAAAAAAAAACTCTCACCCCCCACCAAAAAAAAATCCACTGAAGCCAAACATAGCCTCCCACAACACTAGCTGGTACACTGATGCTGATGGGGTCCCAGAACATTTTCCTAGTGGGTGAACCCTGAACTACAAGAGGCCCACCCTTCAAAAAATAATTCGATTTTTTGGGGAGCTCCCTTTTGTATAATACAACACAAGTAGTAGCCCATGGACTCTCAAAGGTGGGGCAAAGGTGAATATTTGACTTTTTTTCTTTTCCTTTTTTTTTGCCTGTGACTTTGTTTTGCTGTGATGCCACTGTCATTATTTACTTCAGGAAGTTCCATTTTAAACCTATGATTCTGAGAACTCAATGTTCATGCTTTGTACTCACCATAAACAACAAATAGGAGCATATTAGTAGAAAATTATTATATTTTTCTATCTTTATTTACAAGATTAATTTCTCTACTCTTTCAACGTGGAGAATTTTAAAGGTGATGCTTCTAAAATCCTGAGCTACCCCTTATTTGCTCATTTACAGGGTAAGAATGACTCAACTGATGCATGAAATTGATGCAACCTTGACATCCATTTGACCATGCTTACCTGAGGTCTGATTCATAACAGTAAAAATACAATACAGAACCATCCTATTTTCATTTTATTTTAGAACCATAGGGTACATGTATTTGCTACATAAGTATTGTATAGAGGGGAGATTTGGGCTTCTAACTAGCCCACTTCCTGCCAGTAGTGAGCATGGCATATAATGGGTGGTTTTGTATCCTTTATCACCCTATCCTCTTTCTCTTCTTTAGTAGTGCTCAGCATCCATTGTTTCCATTGTTGTGCTTATGTTTTCCCACTGTTTAGTGCCCACTTATGAGCGAGAACATGTGGTATTTAGTTTTTTGTTTCTGTGTTAATTCACTTAGAATGATGGTCTTCAGTTGCATTTATGTTGCTGCAATGGAAATAATTTTGTTCTTCATTATGTATTATGGCTATGTAGTATTCCATAGTGTGTATGCACCACATTTTCTTCATCCAGTCCACCTTTGATAGGCATCTGGGTTGCTTCACATTTTTGCTATTGTAAATAGGGCCACAATAAACATATGAGTGCAGGTGCCTTTTTGGTAGAACAATTAGTGTTCCTTTGGGTATATTCCCATAAGTGAGATTGCTGGGATGAAAAGTAGCTCTATTCCTTTTTCTTTGAGAAATCTCCAAACTGCTTATTACAGAGGTTGAACTAGCTTACATTCTCACTGACAGTGTACAAGTGCTCTCTTTATTCTGTAGACTCAACAACTGTTGATTTTTGACTTTTTAGCCATCCTGACTGATGTGAGATGGTATCTCATTATAGTTTTGGTTTGCATTTTTCCAATGATTAGCTGAGCACTTAAAATCTGTATATTTGCTGGTTGCTTCTGTGTCTTCTTTTGAGAAGTTTCTGCTCATGTCTACTTTTTAATGTAGTTGTTTGCCTTTTTTCTGTCAATTCATTTGAGTTCCTTATAGATCCTGGCTGTTAAGTCTTTGTCAGATGCATAGCTTGCAAATTTTTTTTTCATCCTGTGGGTTGTCTCTTTACTCTCTTGATGGCATTTTTGCTGTGCAAAAAATTTGCTGTGCAAATGCTTGATAAGAGCCCACCTGTCAATTTGAGTTTTTGCTCCGCTAGCTTTTGAGTACTTGGTCATAAATTTATTGCTAGGTCAATACCATGAGGGTGTTCCCTGGGTTTTTCTTTTAAGATTCCTATAGTTTGAGGATTCACATCTAAGTACTTGATTCATTTTGAGTTAATTTTTATGTTTGGTGGTAATTAGGAGTCCAGTTTCATTCTTCTGCATGCGGTTATCCAGTTTTCCCAACACCATTTGCTAAATAGGGATTCCTTTTCCCAATCTTCATTTTTTATCAGTTTTGTCAAAGATGAATTGGTTGAAGGTCTGTGGTTTTATTTCAGAATTTTCTGTCCTATTTTATTGGTCTATGTGTTTATTTTTGTGTCAGTACCATGCTGTTTTGTTTACTGTTGTAAAGTAAAGTTTAAAGCCTGGGAGAGTGATGTTACCAACTTTGTTTTTTTTTGCTGAGGATTGCTTTAGCTACCCGGGCTCTTTTTTTGCCTCCAATTCCAATAGGTATTGTGTTTGTTGAATCTATAAATTCCTTTGGACAGAATGGGCATATTGACAATACTCATTCTTTCAATCCATGAGCATGAAATGGTCTTCCATTTGTGTCATCCTCGATTTCTTTGAGCAGTGCTTTTTTCAGTTTTCATTGTAAAGGTATTTCACTTTGTTTAAATGGATACTGAGGTATTTAATTTGAGTTTGTATGGTTATTGTGAATAGAATTATGTTTTTTGTTTGATTTTCAGCCTGCCTATTGTTGGTGTAGAAGCAACTGGTTTTTGCACATTGGTTTTGTATATGGAGACATTACTGAAGTCATTAATCAGTGCAAGGAGGTTTTTGGCAGACACTCTAGGGTTTTCTACATATATAATCATATCATCTGGGAAGAGGAATAATTTAACTTCCTCTTTTCCTGTTTAGATACCTCTAACATCTTTCTCCTGCCTGATTGTTCTGGCTAGGACTTCCAGGACTATGTTAAATAGGAGTGGTGAGAGTGGACATCCTTGTTTTGTCCCACTTGTTAGGGGAAATGCTTCCAGTTTCTGCCCATTCAGTATGATGTTGGCTGCAGGTTTGATATAGATGACTCTTATTTTGAGTAATTGTCCTTCAGTGCTTAAATGTTTTCAGGATTTGTATCAAGAAAGGATGCTGGATTTTTATCAAATACTTTTTCTTCATCTAATGAGATAATCACATGGCTCTTGGTTTTACATCTGTTTATGTGGTGGATTACAGTTATTGATTTGCATAAATTGAAACAGCTTGAATCCTAGATAGGAATAAATCTCACCTGGTCATGATGAATCATTCGTGTAACGTACTGTTTGATGTGATTTGCTAATATCTTGTTGAGACTTTTTGCATCTATGTTCATCAGGGAATTGGCCTGTAGTTTTGTTTCCTCATTAGGTCTTTGTTGTTTTAGAGTATCAGGATGATATTGACTTTATGGAATGAACTAGTGAGAATTACTTTCTTTTTTGCTTAGAATACTTTCAGTATGATTGATTGGTATCATCTCTTCCTTGTACATCTCATAGAAATTAACTGAGAAACTCTCTGGCCCAGGGTCTCTTGTGGCAGGAATGTTTCTTATACCTGAATCAATGTCTTGGCTTTAATGGTGTGTTTAGAGTATCAATTTCATACTGTTTCAATCTTGGAAGGTTGTGTCTTGCCAGGAATTTCTCCATTTCCTCTAGCTTTCCCAGCTTACTTGCATATAGATGATTGTAGTAATCTGATAAACTTTTGTATTTCTTCAGGGTTGGTTTTGACATTATCTTTTTCATTTATAATTATGTTTGTTAAAATATTCTCTTTCTCTCTCTCTCTCTCTCTCTGTCTCTCTCTCTGTCTCTCATTAATCTAGCCAGAAGTTTGTCAATCTTTTTTTTTATTCTTTCAAAGAAACAGATCTTTGACTTCTTGGTCCTTTATATCCTTTTCTTTTTTTAAATGTTTGGTCTTTATTTCTTTCAGCTTTGATTTTATTTTTATAATTTCCATTTTACTAGCAGTTTGAAAATAGATTATTTTTGTCTTTCCAGCTCTCTTAGGCATGACATTAGGATGTTTACTTGAGATCTGTTTTCTTTACATGTATGTGCAATGCTATAAAATCCCCTCAGCGTTACTATCAGGTATCTCAGAGGCTTTGGTATGTTATGTCTTTACTTTCCTTTGTTTTTAGGAACTTTATATTTCTGTCTTGATTTCTGTGTTGACTCAAAAATAATTCATATTTATTTTCATTCTTCTGTAGTCTTAGAAAATGCTTGGCATAATTTTGACCTTTGGAAATTTGTTCACACTTGATTTATGTTGGAGTATGTGGTTGATCTTAGGGCATTTTCCATGTGCTGATGAAAAGAATGTATATTCTGTGGTTGTTGGATAGAGTGTTCTGTAGTAGTCTATTAGATCAAGTTGGTAAAGTGTCAATTTAAGGTTTTGGATTTCTTTGTTAGTTTTCTGCTTCAATGATTTGTCTAAAGCTGGAAGATATATATTAAAGTCTCTGACTATGGGATGGTTGTCTATGCCCTCCCTTAGATTAATTAGAAATTGTTTTATAAATCCGGATGCTTCTAGGTTGAGTGCATATACATTAAAGATGATAGTTCTTGCTGGTGTATTGAGCCCTTTATTGTTTTGTAGTCTTCTTCATTGTCCTTTTTAACTTTTAATGACTTCAAATCTGTTTAATCTGATATAAGAATAGCTACTCTTGCTCTTTTTGTCTTTCCATTTGCCTGGAAGATCTTTCTTCAGCTCTTTACCTTGAGTCTGTGGGTGTCATTTGCACTGAGACAAATTTCCTAAAGACAATAGAAGTGTGAATTATGTTTCTTTATCCAATTTGTTACTCTGTGACTTTTGAGTAGTGTTTTCAGTTCATTTTCATTTACATTTATCTTAATTATTGGTATGTGGGGCTTGTTCCTGTCATAATGCTAAGATGTGCTATGAATTCTAGACTTTGTGGTTGATTTGTGTAACTTATAAACTCTGTGCTTACCTATACTTTTTTAATGGGTGGAATCATTCATTTCTGTGCTTAGAACTTCCTTAAGCATCTCCTGAACGGCAGGTATAGAGGTGGTATATTCTCTTAAAAATTGCATGTCTGGGAAGATTTTAGTTTTTCTTCATTAATGAAGCTTAGTGTGGTGGCATAGGGAATTCTTGGCTGGAATTTCTTTTTAAAATAATATTGAAGGTAGACCCTCCATCTCTTCTGGCTTGTAAGATTTCAGTTGAGAGGTCTACTGCAGTTCTGATGGATCTTCCTTGGTAGGTGGTCTGTCCCTTCTCTCTAACTGCCTTTAGGATTTTTTAAATTTCATGTTCACCTTGGTGAGTCTAACTAATATATGTCTTGGGGTGAGCTTCTTGTGTAATACTTCACTAGAGTTCTCTGAATCTTTAGTGTCTGCGTGGCTTCCTCTCTAGTGAGATTGGGGAATTTATCTTGGATGACATCTTGGAAGGCTTGTTCCAGGGTGTTCACAATTTTTCCTTCTCTCTCAGGAATGCCAATTAGCTGTAGATTTTGTCTCTTTATGTAATCCCAGACCTTTCACAGGCTTTGCTCATTTTTCCTAATTCTTTTATTTTAGCTTTTGTCAGACTGGGTTAAGTCAATAATTTAGTCTTCAAGCTCTGAGATTCTCTCCTCTGCCTGGTTCATTCTGCTGTTAAGAATTGCCATTATGTTTAGAAATTCCAGGAAAGAAGTCTTCATCTACAGAAGTTTAGGTTGGATTATTCTTAGAATGGCCAGGCCAGATTTCACTTTCTGCACTGTTTTTGTGGCTTGGCTGGTATGCATGTTCACTTTCTCCTGAGACTCATTTAGTCTCTTTGCCATCCATAGTCTAAATTCTGTGTCATCAGGAACAGATCTTTCTGGATGAGTTCCACTACTTGGGATCTGAGAAGCTCTTTTGTGGATATCAAATCCTTAAGGCTATGAGGATTGCTGGTATTTATTCACTAATACTTTCTCATCTGTGAAATTATATAGTTGTCTCTTCTCTTTTTATTTTTTGTTTTGTTTTGTTTTGTTATTTTTGTTCTTTTGGATAAATCTGCTACTATTGGGGTGGAAATTTGTATTATTTTCTTACTTTACTTCTTTCCTCTGGTATGCCTGTGGAAGGTGCAGAGGTGGCTGAAGTGGTGGCAAGCTAGAGGGAAACCATCTGGCACTGCTTCATCAGTATAGTACGCAGGGGTTGGAAAAGTTCTTTCCTTCAATTCAGTGGCTTTCTCTTCTCTCCAGCACAAACACCAGGGACTCTGGCTAAGTGGGAGCTTTTATGTCTCCCTCCCTATCTTGTCAGCAGGATTGGTGAACCATCAGGAAGGGCCCCATGGCTCAACTGGCCTCATGGTACAGATGTTCTGGAGGGGTGTGATGTGGTCTCCTCTCATCTAGGTGAATCCATTCTTTGCACAGGTGTAAAAAGGTGGTCATTGCCTGCTGACAGAGAGCAAATGTTTCTGCCTCAGTACACAGATGGGTGGTGGCACTGCTCTCATGCTGCACAGAGAAGCACCACCTCCTAGTTCCTGCCCTGCTCTGTGGGAGAGGCTATTGCAGTGATGGCAGATTCTTTGAGGGCAAGCCACATTGCAGCCCTGATCTGCCAGGAAGGGTACCAACACCACTGGAGAAATATCTACAAAGTGGGTGCTTAATCTCTGCTGGGGCCTGGACAGGGAGGTAGAGGGGAGGTAGGATTACTTCCACAGAGCTACTCCGTGGGGAGATTGGTGGCCCCTTGGATTCACTGGGAACTGGGGATTCCCAGGCCCCCATGAATCCTTCTAGTTCCTCTATCTTGATTCCAGACAGTTCTCTGTGTCTGGTTGGTGTAGGAAGATATGTGCATTGGGGGGCGGGGGGTAGGCTTTCTCTCCATTGGGGTTAGTAACTGTTCCTATTCACTCATGTTCATACCCTTTGGGATAATTTTGGGGATGGCTGGGTCTTGGAGCTATGCATTTTCTGTGTTCCTAGGTGACCATCTGATAAACCTCAGCTTGGGTTTCCAGGCAGACCCTTGAAAGCACCCGGCTCACTCTTTTTTTTAGATTTATTTGCTTAGAGCAGTAGTCATTTGATGTCTCCAGTTGGTCATCTTGGCCCTCCCTTTTAGAACTATCTTCTCCTTAACACTTTACATTTCACTGGTGCTAAAGACTTTAGGAAAGACTGTGGTCTTCAGTAAAACTACCCAAATAAATGAACTCTGAGTCTTTTCGTACCCAAGTTTTTCTCCAAGTTTGTGCCAAGTTCTATGCTTAGTCCAAATTTAGGAGAAAAATGTAGGGAATATCATTTAGGTTCCTGTGTGTTACCATTTGAGTATTATAGAGACATGAAAACTCTGTGTTCAGGAATTATCAGATCTTCATTAATGATGGTGTTTTTTATCTGCATTTAGATGTTCTGCTTTATTGATTTTTTGGTGGATAGAATATGGCTGGAAGGAAATTCCAAAATTCCATGAGAACATAATAACTTCTGGGAGTCCTCAGAAATAGTGTCTTACCCCTCAAAAGGCAAAGATGCTTTTACAGGTATCATCAGCAGAATGAGAGTGCTATGATTTGAATAGTGGTGTCACCTCCAAAATTCAAGTTGAAACTTAATATGCAATGCCACACTATCAGGAGGCATGGCCTTAGTAGATGATTGAGTAACAAGAGCTCCACTCCCATGAATGGGATTAGTCACTTTATAAAAGGGCTTGAGGTTGAAGGGAACTCTTTCGACCTTCAGTCCTTTCTGCCATGTGAGGACACAGTGCTAGTTCCCCCTGAAGGAGCAGCAAAAAGGTAGTATCTTGGAAACAATGAGCAACCCTTACCAGTCACTATTTTGCTGGTGTCTTGATGTTGAATTTTTCAGCCTCTAGAGCCATGAGAAATGAATTTTTTGTTCTTATAACTTAGCCAGTCTGTGATATTTTTGTTATAGATACACAAATGGACTAAGACAGGGAGGTTTGACTATAATTTCAGGTAAAGAATGGTTGTTCAAATATGGAAAAAAACAAAATTTGAGAAGACAGTCATAAAATGTGCTACTTTCTAAGAACTATTCATATGTTTTATTAATAGGATTGAACAGAGACTTTGGAGCTTCTATTTATTATTTATAAGTCATATTCAAACACACCTGAATTGTCAAGGCTTTATGTGCCTGGTAGTAAAAAAAACTATGAAACAAGGTGATTGTTGGAAAACCATTGATTTCTTTCAAAATAGCCTTAAAATGAAAGAAAATGGCTCAAAAAATGTGCCCATAAGAAATGCTGTGTAATGTAATGTAATGCTGTTTTACTTTGAGTGATAATTTGGTCTTGCTATTGGGAACAGAAGAGAAAGGAGGGAGGAAACAAATGCTCTAGAAAGGAACGTGTTTCTTATGCCTTTCAGAAGCAATGACAGCATAAACAATTGCACGTTAGAATCATCAGGTGGTATAAAAATTATACAAAAACACCCCCTGTTGGAGAAAGGTGGTACTCAATTCAGGACAATGGGGGAGAAAGCATCAGAGAAAAAAATGATTCTAGGGAACATATAAAAAGATAATGTCAGAAACCTCAAATATCTGAATGGAGAGAAATGCTCTCTTAAAATAAATGTCTGGTAGTCTTCCAGGTTCCGACGCTACCAGATTATTGAGCCAAGATTGTATAATCTTAGATGAAGCATTTCCATTTGCTAAAGTATTTTGCATGTGAGGAATATAATTATGATGACTAATGGCTAAGACCACATATCGTTTAATGCTCTCATGAAGAAGTCAGAGCATTTTGTCCAGGAATACACCTCTTGGAAGGAACATCAGAGATGCCATGGTCCAAACCCTTATTACTGAGAAGAGAACAGTGACTTGGAAAGAAAAAATGATGTCACAAAGGAAAAAGTGGCAAAACCAAAGGTAGAATTCAACAAGCCACATTGGAATGATAATCTATGTGGCATTTTATATTTTCTCAGCATATGAGCACAATTGAAAAAGTGCAAATGACAGTTTGAATGCAAAGAATGCTTACAAGGATGTGGTTCATTCTTGGGCTATTACAGTCCTTTCTCTTTTTTTTTGATATAAACTCAGTTTTATTGGAATATATAGCATTATGATTCTAAATATTTGCCAAGCAGAAATGGAATAAACAAGAACTTAGAGTAATTTTGTTAATATATAACATATAGTTATATATTGACTATTAAGCAGCAGAAACAGAATTTATATATTTTTATAAGACGCCCATGAAATATCACTAGAAAAAAGACCCCTTTCTAATTGGCCTCCAGAAGATTATACCCACTTACGTACTTGTGGGCAGAAGGTATCAGAACTGATGTCTCTACATATACAGTCCTTTCTTAAAGCGATCTTGGCAATGAGCCTTAAAAAAATTAAGGAACTTCCTCAAAAGCTTTTTCCACCTCAGCCTCCTGCATTTGGGGACTACAGGCATGTGTCATCATGACTAGCTATGTGTGAGGAGGATCCCCCAAAATGGAATTATTTTTTGGAGGGTGGGCTCCTTGTGGTACATGGATATAGCATCAGTGTACCAGTTAGTGTTGTGAGAGGCTGTGTTCAGCTTCAGTGAATTTTTTTTCTTTTTGGAGATATTTTTCAACGTTTTGGTCTATTTCCTGATGGGCGATTTACTAGTGCACCTACTCATACTGTGCTAAGTGTTGAGCAGTTTTTTATAAAAAATGGCACGACCCCCATGGCCTACCCTCCCTATTCACCAAATCTCACCCTGAGTGACTTGTTTTGTTTCTCTGGATTAAAAAAAGGCCTCTAAGGGAAACATTTTGCTGATGTGAAAGAGGTGAAGCAAATGACAGAAGCACTAGAAGGTATCAAAACCAATGAACTCAAAAACTGTTTTGAGCAGTGGAAAAAGCATCTCAGTAGGTGTATTGCATCAAAACGGAGAGTACTTTGAAGGTGGCTGAAGTTTAAACATGCATGAATAAATACAAATTTTTTTAATAAATGTATTTTGGGGGGTCTCCCCTCATACATGTCGTTCTTGATACAATGCCTGTTACTCAAAAGCTCAAGAATATTTTTTTAATATAATGAATAACTCTTACAACTGAAATTTTTATATGTTTTTGAGTTGGAATCTCACTATGTTGCCCAGGCTGGAGTGCAGTGGCACACTCACAGCCAGTCCAGTGTCAACTTGTTGGGCTCCAGCAATCCTTCTGCCTCAGTCTTGCAAGTAGCCGGAACGATAGGTGTACCCTACCACACCTGGTTAATTTTTATTTTTTTTTAATTATAGAGACGAGATCTTGCCAAGTTGCCCGAGCTGGCCTTGAACCTGCGGGCTCAGGCAATCCACTCACCTCAGCTTCCCAAAGTGCTGGGATTACAGGCTGAAACACCAAGCCCGGCCAAGATTTTACTGTTTCATTTTTATAATGGCTCCTTTTTTATTCTAATGTGGATAAAAGTTAATTGATCCAAATAGCAATGTAGAAAAAAAAAATACAGCATTTTGAGATCCTTATGGCATTGAAGTTAGCTTTCTGAATTGACTAGTTCTGCCTGCTTGGTAGAGTTGGGGAATACCTTGAGATACATTTAGCCTATATTACATGCTTATATAAAAAAGGCACCAAACCATTTTAGAATATGTGTTGTTCAGGGGGAAAAAAAATCTCAAATTTTGGGCAAATACTGTGTACAATATGACTGTCTTAGGTAGTGCTTCTCACATATAGCATAATATCCTTAGGCATGTTGTAAATTTCTGGTATTAATTTCTTATAATTCCCTTTTTGTCAACTCCTGTGATAATGTCCGAGCTGTTTCTAGTATATTGTGTCTTCTGTCAACACTACTGGAACAACATCATCCACAGAAGATTTTCTACATACTAATTCTAGCCATGGACTTTGGGTGATTCTTTCTCTTATCTTCTACTATCTGGGTTCTTTGGTATGAATTGGAAGTGGAAGCCTCGGAGAAGCATTGTTTCTGAGGAAGAACTATTTATATAGAAAAGGTGTGGTATGTCTTAGAGGCATTGCAATGAAAAGAAAGAAAACAAAAGGTGAAAGTTAAGGACCCTGATAAAAGCAAAGAGAAACAAGGGGACTGGTCTGTTTAACTAACTTCTCCACTCTTTCATCCATTAAAGAAACTACATAGAGGACAGCCTGGGTGATAAAACAGAGTGAGCTTAAAGAGTAAATTACAAGATTAAAGAGTAATTAAAGAGTAAATTACAAGATGACTGATGGAGAATAGATTTAAATGAATATCAATTAAATAACTTTGCAGAAAACCAGGAAAAAAACCAAGAGGATGATAATGAGTAAAATAAAGAAGTACAAAGTTTCAGAAAGTGCTTGACATGAAGAATAGGCTAAAAAAAATTTTTGAATGTAAGCACGATAAATGTCCAAAAGAAAAAAAAAAGTTTTAGAAAGAGTTAGTATTTAAAATACTAATAAAAGAAAATAGTCCACAATTAAAGGGAGAAGTAAATCTTTATTTTGAAAATGATACAATGAGTACTTGGGAAAACTGACATAGAATGGTCAAATTAACTACAGTATAACTATTAGACTTTAAAGAAAAAATTCTCAAGTCCTTTAGGCCAAAAGATGAAATAAAATACAAAAAAAATTAAGCTTGAATGAAATTCCTCAATTACAGCATGCAAGGCAAGGAAAGATTAAAGCAACATTTTCAAGAAATATCAAAAAAGAAAGTGTGATGCAAGTTTGTTACAGTCAGTTTTGCCATTGTCCATCTATCAAAGATATCAAAAATAATTTCGAATATGCCAGCACTTTGGGAGGACTGTATACATATGTCCTCCCCGAGTAATCTATTAGAGTATGATCTTTATTCAGACAAAAGATGACTGAAAAACAAATTCAGGAAAAAGAATGGCAACGAGAATCTGACATATTTTTAATTATACAGTTAAGGACAATTCTGACCAAGTAGGGAAGACACAATTTTAAAAATGTGAGACGAGATAGAAAAAGAGGAAAGCAGAATAACATCACTAGCTGATGTAGTTAGTGGTCATAGATGGAAGTCAACAACTGAATATTAGATAGTAAAAGGATAAGTAAGAAAAAATGCGATTAAGGGAGTATAAAATTATTCATACGATAGGAACATTTAGAATAAAAATACACATTTTCCTTAGATTCCAAAAACAATTGAGACAAAGCTAAAAGAACACACCAAACAAATAATTAAGAGTAAATTGATTTATAAATGTAGTGCAATTCTAATAATATTTTCAAAGTTTTTTGCAGCCTGACAAGTTGATGCTAAGTTTTATGTAAAAAACAAATTCAAAACAAAACACAACCTTAAGGATAGATATATCTCTGAGTAGAGATCAAATCCACTATTAATTCATAATTACAAAGTCTTAATAATTAACACAGTATGTACTGGCTCATGAATAGAGAGGCAAATCAATGGAACAGAATAATCTATTCTTTTAGGTCCGCAAATTGTAGCCCATAGGCCAAATTTGTTCACCTATTTTTGTAAGTTAAGTTTTATTGGAACACAGACATGCATTTTCATTTACATATTATCTATGACTGCTTTCATACTATAATAACAGAGTTGACCATTTGTGACAGAAGCTATATGACTAGCAAAACCAAAAGTATTTAAGAGATGGCTCTTTACAGAAAAAGTTCCTTGATTTTTGGAATGAACTATTCAAAAATAGATCCAACTACACAGAAAAGGCAAGTATATGATAAAGTTAGTATCTCAGATCACTTCAGCATTAATAGTCTTTTTAACAAATGGTGTTAAACAAATAAATAACCATTTGAAAAAAGATAAAAGCAGGTTCATTACACACACACACACACACACACAGAGAAGCTTCAAATGGATCAGAGAACTACATTAAGAAGGGAAGAAGAAAAAGGAGGAAGAAAGAGAGGACTAGATGAAAAATGAGTCAATTCTTTTATGATCTGGGTATAGTAAAAAATTTCTAACAGCAATGACTAAAAATACATTTTTAATCTTGGCTACATTAAAACAAAACAAGCAAAAAACATCATAAGAAAACTCAAAAAGACAAAAAACTAGAATTTTGCAACCTATATTACAGATAAAGATGTATTGTACCAAATTTATAAAGAAATTACAAAAATTAAAATTCTTTAGAAATTAAACTTCTTTATGGGCGAAAGACATAAAAATTATAAAAAGATATAAATGGGCCCTTAGAAAATGAAAATACTTTCAACCTTCTCTGTAATTAATAAACTATTATGTACTAAATTGTGTTCCTTCAAAATTCTGTGTTGAAACCATAATCCCCATAATCCTATAAAGAGGTAATTGAGGTTAAATGAGGTCATAAGAGCAGGACACCAACATAATAGGATTAGTGTTCTTATAAGAAGAGACATCAGAGAGCTCACTCTTTACCTGTCCCCTGCATACAAGAAGAAATTATGTGAACACACAGCAAGACGGTTACTCTCTGCAAGCCAAGAGAAAAGCTCTCAAGATGAATTCTACCTTGTGGGCACCTTGATCTTAGACTTCCTAGTCTCCATAACTGGGAGAAAATACATTTCTGTTGTTTTAGTCACCTACTCTATGCATTTTGTTACAAAAGTCTAAGCAGCCTAATACACACTAAGATATCATTTTTTCAATTCATCAGATGGCAAAAAGTTATCAATTTTTCAACATAGCACTTTCATACATTGCTGGTAGGAATACAAAATGATACATTTTGGCACTCTCTTAAAAAGTTTACCCTTCAATTCAGCAATCTCATTTCTAGACTTTACCTGAAAGATATACTTCTGAATATACAAAATTATATACATATAAGATTATTCACTGAAGCATTATTTATCATTGCAAAACACTTAAAGGTTCAAGCATAGACTTCTGTTTGCATAAATAGGTATCAGAGGGGGACCCTCAAAAAACCCTGGAATTTATTTATTTAAAATTATGTATTTATTTTTACATGTTTTAATTTCAGTTATCTTCAACATACTCTCTGTTTGATGCAATACATCTATTAAGATGCCTTTTCCAGTGCTCAAAACAGTTTTTGAATTTGATTATTTGGTATCTTTCATTGCATCTACCTTTTTTTTGTTTTACCTCTTCCATACTGGCAAATCCCTTTGAGGACTTTTTTCATCCAGGAAAACAAGAAAAAAGTCATTCAGGGTGAGATCAGGTGAGTAGGGGTGGGGGCTGGAGGGGTCATGCTGTTTTGGGTCAAAAGTTGCTGAATGCTCAGTGTGGTGTAGGCAGGTGCAATGTCATGGTGGAAGAACCAGTCACCTGTTTGCCACAACTCAGGATGTTTCTTCCACCAATCATAACACAGCCTTCTCAAAACTTCCAGATAAAAACTTTGGCTGACTGTTTGATCCAGAGAAAACAATTCCGAGTATACTGCAGAGGGCCTCCCCTCCAAAAGAAGATTCAATTTTTTGAGGTCCCCCCCCTGTATATACACAATGGGGTCCTATGTGGTAGTATAAAAGTATGTGAAAATCTCTCTGAAGCATAAATTAATTTCCAAATATTTTTAAATAAAAATAAAATGATAAAATGAATATATAATATGCTATCTTTTGTATAAAAGAGAAGGAATAATAAAAAAATGCATCTGCTTATCTTTATGAAAAGAATTGCAGGAAGAATAAACCAGGACACAACAAAGTTGGTTACCTACAAATGGGTATGGGAAATGGAACGGAGATATAGGAGGTTAATGACACCTCTTTGAACATACCTTTTTGTAAAGTTTTAACTTTGGGAAATAATCGAATAAAGTTAAATCAATAAGAATGGGAAAAGGGAAATCTTAAAACTGAAAGCATCTTAAAACAAATGAACCCAGATATAGTTTAAATAAATCATAACCACACCGAAGTATATTTTAAAAAAGAATGAATACAACTAACTTACAAACACAATATTTGAATATGCACACACAAACACACATATACACATACACAGACACATACACCTTCTGCCCGGAGCATGATGAGTGTAAGGAGGTGAGGGTAAAGAAATGTAAATAAATTTTGAAATATTTTTAGTAGGTTTATTTACTGTTATTCTAGGGATATGAGTGAAACAATTCTGAAATATTTTAGATGTGTTATGGAATTGAGCAAGTGATTAAATATGAAGTTGCTCGGAGCCAGGGTTCTTAGAGTGGAGGAAGGGTAATAGCAATATTCCAGATAAGGAATAGAGAAATTAAATTTAAAAAAAAAAAACTCTTTGGAAAATGATTGGAATTGGAGGCATCACTTTAAACTCATGATTTATAGAACATGTATATGCATATGCATATTTATGTACACATGAATGGGTAGGTACATATGGGTATATGTACATGTGTAGGCAGATATTTGTATATGTGTCCATACAAATATATAGATGCATGAATCATTTATTACCTAACTCTGCCTATAAAAGAACAAAGATCCATACTATTAAAAGTAACTATAGCCTCTCAGAAAACCCCTCCAGGGCTTGTGCAGGGTAGTTACAAGGTTAAGCATAAGATATTCAGTCGTAAAGTAAATGCTTTAGAATAAGAAGATGTGGGCATGCCACAAGGTTAAAAAGATTCTTATTGGCCAAATCTGGAACAATCTGAGCAGCAAAATAATTAAATACATCAATGATTTATAAGCCATTGAGAAAACAGGAATGCATTTTTCATGTTAATTATAAATAGATTAATAAGGAAATAAATAGGCATTTGGTAAATATTCTGCTTACAGTAGACTACTGAGTGCCAAATGGTAGATGCAGAAGGAGTGCTGGAGTTGAAAAGTCATCATCTTTCAACCATCAATAAAGATTTGATCAATAAAGAATTATTAATGGAAGATAAATCTAAGAAGGGAATTTTTATGAGAAGCAGGATATTTGCACGGTCATAAAGAAGTGTCATCTACAACTGGCTATTTACGAGGTGAGGGGGCATATAATTACAGAGGGAGAAAATCGGACAACACATTGACCAGGAGATCAAAGAACATACCACTGAGAGATGAATCGACATGGTGCACCCCTGGATATGATACCCAAAGAGGGAAAAAACACTTAAGTAATATTCTAGCCAAGAATGCATAACCTGACTGCAATCATGAGAAAGCATTAGACAAACCCAAAATGTGGAAAGTCTGTTTGAAAATGGAGGGAAAGAAGGACCCCTCTAAGGTGGCAGATAGGACTTTCCAGCACTTGCCACTTCACCTCCACCCTAAAGAGACTATCCATGTCTCTTTCTTGAACGACTATCCATGTACAAAAACACCTTCACAAGTGCTAAATAAACTAGGTGAGAGAGTGAAGCATCTGGGTGTAGCATAGAAATAAGAGATGCACTTTGAGAAGAGGGTAGGAAGGACACCCCTCCTTTACAGGTAGCTCAACACAGAGAGAGATGCCCTCTGAGTGGAGGAAGGAGAGGGAAGCCAACACCAGTCTTTACCTTGTACCCAAACACCAGATCCATTCCAGTAAAATCCAGAACCAGGGAGGTCCCCCACCATCCAGGCTCCAGGACAATGCCAGTGGAATGAGCCTCTAGGTTTGTTCCAGTGCCAGTGCCAGGCTTCAGGCTTGCACAGTGAACTCAGTCTTGGAGCCAGTCCACCACCAGGCAAACCCAGCAGCCTCAGTCTCCACACCACTCCCAGGACCTGTCAGTCCAAATGGCCCCAGGCTCTGGACAGACAGTAGCACTGTACTGTTTGCCCCCCTTGTGCCAGCACCAGGGCAGCTCTGGCAGCCAGAGTGAACCCAGCCTATATCTGTGGATCCAACCCTAGAATAGTCCATGTAAATACAGGCTTCAGGTTTGTCCAGTACCAGGCCAGGCTCTGTAGCCTCCGGCTCTAGGCCGGTAATCAACCTCCCAAATTTGCTTCCACAAAGGTTACAAAATAATTTCTTAACTATGAAATTTCTATACATGATATTGTCAACATTATTCAGACAGAGAATGGCAAAACTGCAAAGTAACTGCGTAAACAGAAAAAAGTCAACGAACAAATTACTATGCACAATTCCTTATGCTTCCATCCCTTCTTCAGCTCATTGGAAGCCTATTTGGAGAACAAAGGTAGACCCTGAGAAATACAAAGAAGAGGAGGGATAGCAAAGAGTGAGGAGTTATTTGAAGCAGTCACTAGAAAAATTAAATCTACCCTAAATATGAAATTACTAAAAATATAACTGGGCACAAACTACAGGGCAGGGATTTCAAAGTACCTGTGACTTCAATGGCCAAAAACCATATAAAAGGAAAGACTTAGGATTTAAAGGGACAGACACTATTAGAGGGGCAATTGTAATTCAAAACATCAGACATACTCTAAAGGACAGTCTTCAAATGCACAAATTCTAGGACAGAAAAAGGCAAAAAATATTATTTGACAATTTGGTAGTAAGTAAATAGGAGGAAATAGAAGGTCCCGTAAGACAAAAGAGAACCACTCAATCATACTCAGAATCCCCTTCTTCACCAACAACACAAATAAACAGAACCATAAAAACCTACTAAGGTTACTGGATTCTGCTAAGACTGAGGGAAATGGATGCCATTAAACAAGCAATCTTGTAAAACACTACAGTATGGTAAAAGTTGAATGAGAAAGTTGAAAGTTACTGATACCAAGATGAAGTCACTCTTGTCAGATCCAAAGTTGAGGGAGTTTCTGATGGAGAAAGGGAAACCTTACTTGTTTGTCTGAGATAAGAATTGTCACAAGGACTGTTCATAAGCAATTTCTTCATGTTCTACACACATCTCATACCTTATTTGCCTTACATGCCTTGCTTGTTCTACAAGTCCACATATATTTATGCAAGAACTTTCATTGCCATAGATTTTTTTAAAGTGTTGAAGGTCAGATAAAATGCTTACACATAAATGACTGTCTCTACCAATAAAATAACACCAACTCTTGCAAGGAACTTCCAAGACCAGTGAACCTTGTTTCAGAGCAGCTTAGGTGGACATTTTTTTTAGAGCATATACATTTTTTCCCCCTAGGATCATAGGATACATGTGAGGAGTTGTCACAGAAGCATATTACATGAAGGCAAGGTTTAGGCTTCAGATGAGCCCTCTTCCCCCAGTAGTACCCAATGGATAGTTTTGTGTCCCTTATCACTCCTCTCTTTCTCCCTCCCTCTTTCCTTTAGCAGTGGCCAGTGTCTGTTATTTCCATCCTTGTACCCATGCTTGCCCAATGTTTAGTGCCCACTTATGAGTGAGAACATGCGGTATTCAGTTTTTTGTTTCTGATTGTTCTAAGTGATTGTTCACTTAGAATTATCATCTCCAGCTGTTTTCATGCTGCTGCAAAGGAAATAATTTGATTCTTTTTCATGGCTGCATTGCATTCCAAAGTGAAAATATACCACATTTTATTTTCCAGTCCAGATTTGATAAACATCAGGGTTTGTTTCATGTCTTGCTGTTGTGAATAGTACCACAATAAACATATAAGTGCGGGTGTCTTTTTGTAAGAACAATTATTGTTCCTTTGGGTATATTCCCTGAAGTGTGATTGCTGGCTTGAATGGTAGCTCTATAATTAGTTTTTTGAGAAATCTCCAAACTCCTTTCCAAAGAGGTTGAACTGGTTCACATTCCCACCAACACTGTTCAAGTATCTCCTTATCTTCACAACCTTGCCAATGCCTGTTGTTTTTGACTTTTTAATATTTGCTATCTTGATTGATGTGAGATGGTATCTCATGGCTTTTATTTGCATTTCTCTGATGATTAGCAATGTTGAGTATTTTTTAATGTTTCTTGGCTGCTTTCATGTCTTCATTTAAGAAGTATCTTTTCATGTCCTTTGCTCATTTTTAAGTGGGGCTTTTTTTTCCTGTTAATTCATTTTAGTTCCTCATAGAGTCTAAATGATAGGCCTTTGTCAGATGCATGGGTTGCAAATATTTTTTCCCGTTCTGTGGGTTGTCTTTGTACTCTCTTGATCATCTCTTTTGCTGTGCAAGAACGTTTTGATAAAGTCCTGTCAATTTTAGTTTTCACTCCATTTGCTTTTGAGGACTTGACCATGAATTCATTACCTAGGCTGATGTCCACGATAGTGTTCACTACGTTTTTTTCTAAGATTCTTATAGTTTAAGGTTTTACACTTAAGTCCTTGATCCATTTTGAGTTAGTATTTAGGTGTGGTGATGGGGAGTGTTTCACTTTTATTCTTCTGCATGTGGTTATCCAGTTTCTCCAGCACCATTTGCTAAATAGGGTTTCTTTTTTCCAGTGTTTGTTTTTATCAGCTTTGTCAAAAATGAGTTGTTTGAAAGTCTATGGTTTTATTTCAGAATTCTCTGTCCTGTTCCATTGGTCTATGTGTCTATTTTTGTACCAGTACCATGCTGTTTTGGTTACTGTAGCCTGGTAATAATCTTTGAAGTCTAGTAGTGTGATGCCACCAACTTTGCTCTTTTTGCTGAGGATTGCTTTAGCTACCTAGGTTCTTTTTTGCCTCCATATAAATTTAAATACTGTATTTTATAGGTCTGTGAAAAGCATTGCTGGTAGGGATAGAGATTATGTTGAATCTGTACATTGCTTGGCTAGTCAATATCTTGATGATATTGATTTTCCCAGCCCATGAGCTTGGCATATTCTTCCATTTATTTGTGTCTCTTGATTTCTTTGAGCAGTGTTTTGTAGTTATCATTGTAAAAATCTTTTACCTCTTTGGTTAGATAAATACCGAGGTATTTGTGAGTGTATGTGACCATTGTGAATGGTATTGTGTTCTTTATTTGGTTCTCAGCTTGCCTGTTTTTGGTGTATAGAAATGCAACTGATTTCTGCCCATTTATTTTGTATCTTGAGACTTTATTGAAGTGGTTTATTAGTGCTAGGAGATTTTTGGCAAAATCTATGGAGTTCTCTAAGTATAGAATTATATTACCTATGAGGAAAGATCATTTAACTTCCCCTTTTCCTATTTGGATACCTCTAATTGCTTTCTCCTGCCTGATTGCTCTGGCTAGGACTTCTAGTTATGTTATGTTAAATAGGAGCAGTGAGAGTGGATATCTTTGTCTTGTTCCATTTCTTAGGGGGAATACATCCAGCTTCTGCCAATTAAGTATGGTATTGGCTGCAGGTATGTCATAGATGGCTCTTATTATTTTGAGGAATGTCTTTTGATGCCTAGGTGTCTGAGGGGTTTTTATCAAATGCTTTTTCTATAACTATTGAGATAATCATAGGGTTTAGATTTCACATCTGTTTATGTGGTGGATTACAGTTGTTGATCTGCATATGGTGAAACAACCTTATATACTGGGAATGAATCCCACCTGGTCATGATGAATTTTTCTAATGTGCTGTTTAATATGATTTGCTAATATTTTTTTTGATAATTTTTGCATCTATGTTCATCAGAGAATCAGCCTGTAGTTTTATTTCCTTTTATGTCTTTGCCATTTTGGGGTATCAGAACGATATTGGCTTCATGGCATGTACTAAGGAGAATTACTTTCTTCTTGATTGTTTAAGATTCTTTGAGTATGATTAGTGTCTGCTCTTCCTTATACAGCTCATAGAATTCTACTGAGAAACCATCTGGCCCAGGGCTGTCTGTGGCAGTGAGGTTTCTTATTACTGAATCAATTTCTTGGCTTATTATTAGTCTGTTTAGGGTTTCAATTTCTTTCTTTTCAATCCTGGGAGGTTATGTCTTGTGAGAAATTTCTTCATTTCCTCTAGATTTTTCAGCTTACTTGCATACAGATAGTAGTAGCAATCTCTGATAATCTGTTGTATTTCTTCAGGGTCAGATGTAACATTGCCTTTGTTTCTGTTTGTGTTTAATCAATTTTTTTCTCTTTTTTGTTAATCTGTCTTCTCATTTAATCTTTCAAGTAACCAGCTTTTAGATTTGTTGATCTTCTATACATATTTTTTTAGTCTCTATTTTGTCAGTTCTGAATTTACTTTGATTATTTCTATCCTTATATTACCTTGCCTTTCCAGTTCCCTTAGAAGTATAGTTAGAATGCTTACTTAAGATCACTTTTTTTTTGATGTGTGAGTTCAAGTTTATAAACTTCCCTTTCAGTATCACTTTTATGGTACCCTAGAGGTTTTGGTATGCTTTGTTTTTATTTTCATTTGCTTCTAGGATTTATTCTTCTGTTTTTATTTCAATGTTAACTCAAAAGTCATTCAGGAGCATGTTGTTTTATTTCCATGTATTTGCATGCTTTTGAGAATTGCTATTGATTATAATATTTATTTTTATTACATAATGGACTGAGAAGATGCTTGGTACAATTTCGAAATTTTTTTCATGCTTGATTTATGACCAAATATGTGTTCAGTTTTAGAGGAAGTACCATGTGCTGATGAGAAGAATGTATATTCTGTGGTTATTGAATGTCCTGTTCTGTGGATGCCTATTAGATCTAATTGGTCAAGCGTTGAATTTAGTTCCTGGATTTCTTTGTTAGCTTTCTTCCTCAATGATTTATCTAAAGTGGTTAATAGGGCATTGAAGTCTTCTATTACTATTGGATGGTATCTATAACCTCTGTTAGATTAATCAGGAATTGTTTTATAAATATGAGTGCTTCTATATTGGGGGTTCATATATATCCAAGATGGATACTTCTTGCTGGTGAATTGAGCCCTTTATCATTGTGTAATGCTCTTCCCTTCCCTTTTAACTTTTATTGGTTTAAAGTCAGTTTTATCCAATATAAGGATAGCTACTCCTACTCTTTTTTGTCTTCCATTTGCATGGAAGATCTCTCTCCAGCCCTGTATTTCGAGCTCAGGCACCTCCCTCCCCAGCCTGAACATCATATTGACAGTGTTGGTGGGCAGCCAGGAGGGGCCCCACAACTCAACTCTGGTATAAGTTTTCAGTCAGATGTAAAGTGGCCTTTTCCTGTCTGCATGAGTTCACTCCTCTTGCACAAGAGTAAAAGCCAGAAAGCTGCCTTGCCAGGGGAAACCTGGTGTTTCTCCCTCTATCTGCACATGGGTGGGATCAGGGCTGCCATGCTGCCTGTGGCTGGATGAAGTCCCACTGCTAAGTGACTGAAACATAAACTGTCAGTAGTCTGAGAGCCTCTTTTCATCTGGGCACTGGGATCCTGACTTCCCAGGAGTCATAAAGATGCTCTGCCTCTAAGTTCTTGCTTTGCTCTGAGGGAGAGACAAGGACAGTGATAGCAGCCTCCTGGGGACAAGTCACATCTGCAGCTCTGAATTGGAGCCAGGATGGGCACTGGTACTATTGAAAAAATGTCCTCAAAGTGGGCCCATTGTCTCAGATTAAGGCTGAAAAATGAGAGAGGGAGTAGCACCTGTGAGGTAAGATCACCTCTGCAGAGTGCGTCCTGTGAATCATCTCTGTGGGAGGGTTGACAGCTGCTGGTGCTAGGAGTCATAGGGAACTAGAGTCTTCTGGGTTCAATCAGTGCCTGTGTTCTGATTTTGGGAAGCCTTCTGTAAAGTTGTGGGGGGTAGGGGAGTATTTGTGTTGTCTCTCCCTGAACTAGGACTTCAGAGGTTTCTGGGAGGTGCATAAAATCTCTCCTGTTCACTCATTACTTTCTTTGCATAGGGAATTCTCCTAGTCATGCCTCAGGGTTAATTCTAGAGATGGTAAAGGCTTGGAGCTGACCATTCTCTGTGGCCCAAGGTGTCCATCTGATGAACTTCAGCTTGGGTTTCCAGGAAGACCTTCCAAGAGACAGCTTCTATCCCCCTTTCAAACACACTTAGTGAACGAGGCAGTCATCTGATGTCTCCAATCAATCATCTTGGCCCTCCCCCAAGTGGACCTCCTTTTTTTTTTTGGCCTTTAAAAGCGTCTCCCAGCGGGCTCGGTGGCTCAGCTTGTAATCCCGCAATTTGGGAGGCTGAGTTGAGTGGATTGCCTGAGCCAGCGGGTTCGAGATCCACCTGGGCAACTTGGCGAGCCCTCATCTCTACAACAAATAAAAAAATCAGCCGGGCGTGGGAGCGCGCGCATGTAGTTCTGGCTACTCGGAAGGTTGAGGTGGAAGGATCGCCGGAGCCCAGCAGGTCGAGGCTACGGTGGCCGGGAGCGGCCACTGCACTCCAGTCTGGGTGACAGAGTGAGACTCCTACTCAAAAAAAAATCCTTGCCTCAGCCTGCCTAGATCCAACTATGACTTGTGCATCCCAAATTGCAATCCGCAGTCACTTACTCCCAAATAAATTCAATTTTCTAAGAGCTATTCTCTTCGTTGTTATTTTAGTGTTACTTAATAATAAAAATAACAAAAGGACAGTATAACAAAGAGAAAGGATGAAGAAAATCCGGAAGCAAAATTTCACATATATCAAGTGAAATTATACCCCCAGAACAATCATGAAACAATATAATGTTAAGTTGATAGCCAAACAGAATTATATATGTCATTTGAAAACACATCTCTAGTAAGGAAAATACATCCTGAATAACAACCATGAAACAATATATCTTTAAGTAGATAGTCAAGCACAATTAAATAAATAATGTCATTTGAGAACATATATCAAGTAAAAAAATGCACCCCAAATGACTACCATGAAATAATATAACTTTAACTTTATGATCAGACAGAATTAAATATAATTAAGTAGTTTGAGAAAATAAAAAAAACATTTTGAATCAGAAATTACAAACCTAAAAGTAGAATGGACAAGAAGAGATTAAAAAGCTGAATAAGCTCAGGAAAAACGTGGAATAAATTGCAAGTACCAGACGATAATAGAGGCAAATAAATATTTAATAAGAGCCATTGAAGAAAAGTGGAAAACAACCAAGAGAACAAAAATAACATAAAGAAGATGAAGAAAGTCAAAGAAAAAGTAATAAAAATGGACATCTGTCAGTGAAGCAATAATATTCATATTATCAGAATATATAAGGAGGAAAAATAATGGAAGAGAGATAATTATTATTCACAAAACTTTTCATAAATAGAAAAATAAAAAACCCTTCATATCAACATGGCTCCCTGAGTAACTAAGAAGATTAAAACAGAATAATCAACTTCTAAAAATAGCTTAGAAAATTAATAGAAATACAGATAATTTCCTCAAGGTCCTCAGATGAAAAGATAATTTATAAAGACATATAAATTAGACTAATTTATTTTAAAATCATCTTTTGAACCAACAAAACAATAAAGGGCACTTTTAGAAAACTCAGTAATAAAGAATGTGAACCAAGAATTTTATGTCCAGACAAATTGTCTTTCAAACATCAACAGATATATAAACAGTTTTTAACATACAATAACTTTGGAAATGCTAAGCCCATCAGTTCTTCCTAAGTAGATCTTCCTAATATACTGAAGAATGAGTTTTATCCAACAGAGTGATGACTGGGGAAAATTCAGCAAAAGATTGATATGAGCATTATAAAATGCATAACTGTATATAAAAGAATAAAACAAAGTTGGGGAAAAGGGTAGAAGAATAATAAATATACACATGCTATATATTATGACAAAGTAGAACGAAAGTATTGTTGGAAGGACAAAGGAGAGGAAAATAGAAACAACTCATTGTTATATGCTAATTGGTGGCATTAGCAGATACAAAAACAAAAAACAAAAACAATACATGATATATCAAGTAGTAAATGGTTAAAGAAGAGAATTAAGGAGATTTAAAAAGGTAAAAATGCAAAGGTAATTACTAAAACAAAAACACAAATGTTCCTAAATGCCAAAAAAGAAAAAAAAAACTATCTACAATGCATATACACATAATATATAACATATATTTATAAAAAGGAAAAGTATCCATAATATATAAACTATATATTTATATTATCTATCTATATCTACATACTTGTAAAGAATGCACATTTCACAGAGAAAGAAGTATGAGAAATAAAACAAAATACACATAATCGTAAAATATTTTGATAGCGAAGATGACACATATCAGTCATAACAAAGCAACTCACCTATTAAAAGAATATAATACCCAATCTGGTTTACAAAATTTGCCCCAACTTTGTCCTATATTCAAGAAACACACTTAAAACAACATAATTTAGAAAAGTTAAAAATAAATGGACACAAAAAGAGAGCAAGGTAGCCATCCTAATGTCAGACAAATAATTAAAGCTCAAAGGTAATAGATGTGACAATGAAAGATACTTTTTAATGCTAAAGGCTACAATTCACAGTGAAGACATAATACCTGGACATATTTATGCACAAATAAAATAGCATTTACCTTAATGAAACAAAGCTATAGTAGTGAAAGGAGACACAGAAACACACTAATAACAGGAGACTTTACCTCTCTCAGTATAAGAGAGATCAAGGAACAAAAAGAAATTAATGAGATAGAAGATTTAAAAAACGTAATCAGCTGAGTAGATTTTATGGATATTTATCAAGCCCTTTATCAAAATAATAGAGTTCCCATGAAATATCTACAAGTATTTATCATACACTAAAAAATAAGGCATACATCAATAACTTCCATAATGTAGAAATGCTATAAGCTATACCTACTTGTCACAATGGAATAAATCTAGAATGCACTACAAAAACAAAACAGCAAAAAAGGAAAATGTCTTCCATCTAGAACTTTTTAAAACTTGCTATTAAAAACCCCTGGCTGAAAGGGGAAATGCAAACTAAAAATTACAAAATTTTAAAAATAATGGCAATATAAACACTGCATACTAGGATCTGTGGTACACATTTAAAGAAATAATCAAATGAAAATTTATTGCTCTAAACATATCTATCAATAAAAATGAAAGAAGATAAAAAATGAATTAAGTGACAAGCTTAAAACACTAGAGGAGAAAACAGCAAAATAAACAAAAATTGGACACAAGAGTGCTGCCAAAATAGTCCAGTCCTGTTTTGAAAGTATGCAAGTGGTATCAGAGAAAATAACTATTAGTTCTGAAATGACAACACTGTCCTCTAGTAATTTTCATTTTATGCCTTTGTTTCTCAAAATATTATAAAAATGGCCTGAGCAGCATTTTCTGTAAATGTACTTACGGCTCCTAACCTCTCTAGTGAGATGTTATTAGATGTACCATTATCGCCTAGTGAAGTAGTGACTCTTTAAATCAAATATTTTATGGATGATGACACATTTGGGGGTATTTGCAATTAATTGAACTATTATGCAATTGCTTTTAGGTAAAACGAAGGAAGAGTCAAGGGATTCAGAAAAAAGCTCTCTTCCCTCTGCTATTTTTTTTTCCTTTACTTGTCTTGTAACATAGCAATGAGTCAGAGTGAACCTTTTCATATATGAGTGGAGTTATCCAGGATTGAAATGACAACCACATCAAAGCTATCTCGATGTGGTGATAAATTATAGAAGGCAGAGGCATTGTCAAATATAGACATGAGGAACATCATCCAATTGCAGTGTCTAAGAGAACTGCGTACATCTGATTCAGCTCAGGGAACGTATGTGTCCAAAAATTTAATCTGGACCTTCTTTAAGAGGAAAATCCACATTTGAGAATAGTCATAAAATGTGCATTTTTCAGTTAAATTGGCCTTAGTAAAATTAAGAGGAGGAGAAATGGGGAAGAAAGGAGGGGAAGGAGAGGGAGAAAAAAGGAAAGAAGGAAAACCTCTTTTATATAAATTTCCCTGTTAAATTATTTTGCACATTTACACATTTAATGTGTTCCCAAATAAAAGGATGATATTTACCTTATTTTATATTTTGGGAAACTGACTCTTTGAGAGATTTAGAAGGTCATAAAGGTAATAGGTAACTGAAGTACAATATGTTTTTCAGAAAATACTCTTTTCATAACCTTGCCTTTGTGTCCTTCTGTTTCTCTCAGTCTTCCTTCTTTCACACAATAAACACTTCTTGACTGACCAGTGTGTCAGGAACTGTTCTAGGCATTAGGGGTGAAGCAATGAACCAGATAGACAAAGTCTCTATTCTAACAAGATGTGCATTCTAATGGAGGAGACAGAACATGAACAGATACATAAACAAAAAAATCTATCAGATTGTGGTATGTGATGGGAAGATAACTAAGCTAGAATGATAAGAGGGAGAGTATCCCTGTGACTGCTTTAGATTGGAAGGCAGAGCTGATCACTCTGAGAAGATGACATCATTCCAGGGACAAATCCAAACAGGGAATGAGCTTGTGAGTTTGAGGAGCAAAAAAGAAGACTAGTAGCTATCGGGTGTAGAGAACAAGGAGGAATGTACTTGAAATGAGGTCAGAAAGGTTAGTAGAAGCCTGATTGAGTGAGAATTTGTAAACCTACGTTTGTAAAAAAAACAAACATAGGTTTTACTTTGAAGCTGGTGGAAGCTGGTGAGAGTTTTAAGCTGGAATTTGATAGGACCTACTTTTAAGTCTTGAAATATCACACTGCTGGAGGCATGGGGTCATAGAAACAATGTAGCTTTTAAGCTGTCCCCAGTCATCACCATTCAACTATATCAGCTAGGATAGCAAAGGGGAAAAAACCCTGCAGACTATATCTTCAGCAAAATGATGGGTAAAACACTGGAATAAACTAATGGGCTTCAAGTTATGGAAAAGGGCAACAAACGCCACATGAATATGGACAGATTAATGCTGTGATTGTCTGAGTCTTTGCTATCAAAATTATCTACCAAATACTTCCTCCCAAAAGGAATAAGTCTCATCTCATGATAACAGAATCAAAATTGAGCAAGATATGTGCAGTGGGGTTAAGGGAGAAAGGAATTCAGAGGAAGCAGATCCCAGAAAATACTGAGCAAGAAAATCATACCATCTAAAGATGACAGCACTGCCTAGGAAAACAAGACCTCTGAAGTCCTAGAAAACACGGGACTCCAAACAGAAAAATTTCCTGACCCAGATCCTGCTCTGCAAAACAGAAAGAGAGGAAGTTGGTGACACTGTGAGACTATGTGCCAGTCCTTTTTGGTGGCAGTAAGAAAGCTCTAGAGTCATGGAGTAGGAAAACCACCATGGCCTATCCCTCTCCTCTCACAGATAGACCTAGCTCATTTAAACATGAAAACAGAGAAGGAATATGATATGACTGTGTGCATTATTTAAAAAAATGAAAATATACCAAATAATATTCTTACAGACAATGAGAGCATTCCAGAAACAGAGCCACAAAGCAGACAAAAATTATATCCATCTTTGTACTCAATTTAAAATTTTTAAAAATGGAACTTTGAAAGAATGGCATGTCAGAACAGGTTGTCTTGGAAATGACATGGCTAGGTAATGGGAAAATATGAAATGGGGACTGACATAGCACAGAATAGGACTTTTTAAAAAAATTATGAAATTAAGTCCAATGGAAATGCATATAAGAGTAGTAGATGCCATGAAAAATATGATAAAGGCAATATGAGAAGAAAAGGAAAAGAGTGAAAAAATGGGAAGTAAAGGAGAAAGGGATTTTTCAAAAGAGGAGATAAAATGAATTTGGAGAAAATTATACATATAAAAGTCAAATAAAAAGATCAAATATATTAATATAACTGGAGACACTGAAGGAGCAGCTGTAGAAGAGAATACATATTAAATAGTCATTGTTCAAGAAATATTTCCTAAAATAAAATGTTTAAACTCTTATATCCAAGGGAAACATTACACACCTTGAAAAGACAACCCAGAACACAGAAATGGAAGACATATCTTAGTACAACTGAACTCAGTTTAAATGCTCAGCTTTTGAAAGCCAAACTTGAGAGACAAAGTTTGTTGAAAGGAAAAAGGGCTTATAGTAGAATCAACAATCAGAGTAGATGGCAGACTAACACCTCAAAGACCATCTCAAGTCAGTACAAATGCCAGGCTTTTTGTAAAGGGGAGGGAGTAAAGGGGGAGTTGGGAAGCTTCTTTGTCCTAGGTCAGGTCATAGTGTTCCTGGAAATATTCAGCAAAACATAGTGAACATACTCCCCCTTTTCTCAGTTAGTCTTGACAACTTCATACTTGTTGTTTCTGTTATCTTTTCGATGTTTCAAAATTACTCTAACCTACCTGCAAGCATGAAAAGAGGCCAGAGTCTCCTTTTAGTCTAAAATAGAGTTATGTTAGTCTTTTGCCATTTCACTGTTACACCAGTAAAACTAAAGAGTTCTAAGAAAATAATTTGAGAATCAAGACAGATAACTTTTTTTTTTTAAATAGAAATCAAATTTGGATTATACCTTCAATCTTTTTTTAATGGAAATTTTAAAAATAGAAAGCAATTGAAAAACATGTTTAATGTATTTATTTTAAAAATTTTCATAAATTTTGAGCTTTAGACAAACCTACATGATTGAAGAAGCTTCAACATAAACTCTGGAAGTAACCATCAAATAAAATAACTATGGAATTAAGCTAAAACACAGGTATCTAGTGACAAAATTATGTAATTTTTTTTTACTTTAACAATATAGAAATAGTGAAATTAACAAAAATGTAGGAAAATTTAAGAACATTACTGATTGTATTATGTGTATCAGCTGGGACTTTGAAGCTGACACATCTGGTTATAGAAGTTAAATATATTCAAACACACTCATAATACTAAGATAATTCTATGGGACTAAAAGTGTATAGTGAGAGAGAAAGAAAGAAGGGAAGAAAAAAGACTAATATAATGTCACTATATTATATATATATTATAGAGTATAATTATATATATTATAAAGCTAGAATAAAGTTACAACCTTTCCTAAACACACACATACACACACACACACACACACACACACACATACACACACACACATACAAATAGCCCTTCCCACAAAAGAACACAAGCAGGCACAGAGTGAAATATTTGATTGTATAAATAAATGTATAAGATATTATCTCTCCTATTAAAGAACAAGATTTCCAGACAAAGCAAAACCCAATGTTATGCTTTATTCCTGAAATGTATCTAAAATAAATGATTCAGAGAGGTTAAAAATGATGCACAAAAATTTATCAGAAACATTTAAAGAAAAAAAGTGGAGGTCCTAATATTATTATTAGACAAAACATAATTCAGATCCTCACAGAATATTAAATAGGATAAAGAGAACCATTTTACACTCCTAAAATCTAAGTTTTACATGAAGATATGATTGTTATTAATAGCTATGCACTTAGTAACATAGCATCACCTTTCATAAAGCAGAAACTACTGGAAAAGGAGAAATAGAACAAACACACACTGAAAATAGAAAACTTTTAACAGTTCTTTCATGAATATATTAGATACATCAATAGATACACCAAAGGCAAAACATCTCTAAGTATATAAATATATAATAAAAAAAACTTTTTTTTAATCACATGTCAATTATTTATAAAATTGATTATATAATAGATAAGCTTCAAAGAAAACTTCAGTAATAATTATATATACATATAATTATTATATATATATATATATAGAGAGAGAGAGAGAAAGAGGTCATTCTCTGATCATTATGCAATAAAACCAAAAATTATAAAGTAAGTAAACAAAAATGCCCTTCCATATGGATACTAAAAGGAAATAAGTGAGTAGCCTGGTAAGCACTGAGATTTTAGAAAATAAGTGACTATAGTGCATAGTTTGGAGAGAGAGAAATGGGATTTGCTGATGGATTGGACAAGAACAGTGACTACAGAGAGGTATCAAGACATCTACTAAATCATAGTCTCTAGAGACTGGGGCCAGTTATTGAGGTAGGAAAGTCTGGGAGCAAGTTTGGTAAGGACAAGATAGTAATGGTAAAAATAAAGATTGTATTTTGATCATGTTAAAAATGAGCTGCTTATTCAACATCCATTTGGGAACTGAATATATTCATCTTTCTCCCCAAACAGTCCATCAAATATTCCTTTTGAGCACACCCAGTAATCTTCTGGAAAGGAGTTCTGGTCAACACATTTAGCTCTCCCTCATTACTTTCCTAACACAGACTAGTGCCTTATGTATACCATTGACCTCAGAAGCCAACCAACTGTCTCATTCTGACCTGGCTGGTGACAGAATAGTGATCAAACTCAGGTTTTCTGATTCTGTCCATTTCTTTCTTCATTGACTCCAAAAGTAGGCAAAGCACAGACTCATCCTAGACAACTGTAGAGCATCAGTTCTTGCTAATTATAAAACTCTCTTTCATTTTAAATACCAAACACTTACCCAAATATATATGCAGTTGCCTTTCTTTCCTTACTTTGGCTTTCAGCAGTTGCTTTAACATTTATTTTGGAGATGTAAAGACTCTTGTTATATATGTTGGTATTGGAATCAGGTAAGCTAAGATAATGTTCTGTTTTCAGCTTGATTTTCTGTTTCGGGGGGAGACAGAATCACTTGCATCTTATTTATTTCCTTGATACTTGTTCACATTTTATAAAATTCGATACAGATTCTCATGCCAAGGATCTAAGAAGGTCAAGAAAAAAACTAAAAAATATAAAAGGAAGTTGGCGGGACAGTTATAGAAGACATCAAACTAATGACTTGATTATTTTCTTAGATTCTGGCAGGTCTACATTTGGTCAAGTAGCCAAGTCAATCACCTGGGAGAGAAAGTGAGAGTGGGAAAAAAGGGGCAGAATTAAGTCATTACTGATCTTCCTGCCGGGAAGGAAACATGATAGGTTATTGGGTGTGGACTCTATTGACTTAACTAACTCATATAACCTTTATTTTAGAGATAAGGTACTTGAGACCCAGAGACAGCTCAGTGGTAGGATGGAAGATACAACCAGAGGCTTCTGAATGCAGTGTTTTCAGCTAGGCCCAATTTGGAATGCCTAGACTATTGTCACCTCTGCTATTGGGCACAGGACTTACAGCTTCTCTATAACACAGAAAGCGAGTGCAACAGACTGGTTGGTTGAGTTGGAGTAGAGGAAAGAAGAACTGAAATGAAAAAGAGGAGAGAATACAATGTATTAAGTATAAACTACATGGAATACTCTGTGGTGTATATTTTATATATGCTATCTAATTTAATCATCACATAAATTCAGTTGCATAGGTATTATCTTTAATTTACAGCACAAGAGTTTGAAGTTAAAAAGAGATTGCATAGCAAAGGAAGAAGTTAAACATTGGCTGTTTGTTTCCCTGCAAGTTTGTTACATTGGGCACAATTGTTGGGCTCTTTCCTATGAGCAGTGCATTGTTCCTGGATTTTTTCCTCCAATTTATGCTTAGCCTAACATGAGAAGTTTCAAACTAGGAAGTTAATTTAGTAGCTAGCAAAACAAGTAGCTTAAGAATGTCTTTGGCAGCAACATAAATGGAACTGGAGGCCATTATCCTCAGTGTCATGACTCAGAAACAGAAAGTAAAACACCACGTTTTCACTTAACTGTGGAAACTAAACAACGGATATACATGAACATACAGAGTGGAATAATAGACACTGGAGACTCCAAAAGGTGGCAGGTTGAGGGGGTGAGGAGTAAAATACTATCTATTGGGTACAATGTACACTGTTTGGGTGACGGGTACACTAAAAGCCCAAATTTCACTACTACACAACATGTACATTACCACAATTGCACTTGTACCCTTATATCTATAAAAATATAAAATAAAAAAAAGTTTGAATTAATGTAATAGATTTTAGAGCAAAATCTAAAGAAATATAAACACAAAAGAAATGTTGAATTCCTATTCTGAATGAATTACTTTTTGAAATTTAGAATTACTTAGTCAATTTTAGAAGTCTTGTTGAAATTCTGAGTGAACTGATATTAAATCTATTAACTTACAAAGTTAATATAATTTCAATACTCAAGAACATAATATGGCTCACCATTTATTCAAATTTCCTTTTATGTCTTTCAGTAAATTTTAGAGTTATGTATAAGGAGGTCCCCAAAAAACTGGAATTTATTTATTTAAAAATTGTGTATTTATTCTTACATGTTTAAAGTTGTCACCTTCAAAGTACTCTTTGTTTGATGCAATATATCTAATTGAGATGCTTTCTCCACTGCTAAAAACAGTTTTTGAATTCATCAATTTTGATGCCTTTTAGTGCTTCTACCATTTTTTGTTTCTCCTCTATCACATCAGCAAAATGTTTCCCTTTGAGGATTGTTTTTTCATTTGAGGAAACAAAAAGTTGATCAAGTTGAGATGGGATAAATACAAAGGGTGTGGCATGGGGGTCATGTTTTTGGTCAAAAACTGCTGAACACTCAGTGTATTGTGGGCAAGTACACTTGTAAATCACCCTTCATGAAATGGGCAAACGTGTAGAAAGAGTCTTCCAAAAATGAAAACCACTGAAGTTGAATGCAGCTTCTCACAAAAAACGCTAGCTAGTACACTGATGCCAATGGGTTCCTAGAGCACCTATCTAGTGGGGAAAGCCTGTACTACAAGGGGCTCACCATCTAAAAAACAGTTCTGGTTTATTTTGGGTCCCCCTCATATGTCTTGCATATTCCTTTAAAATGTTTTTCTAACTTTTAAATATGTTATTGCTACTGCAATTGAATTTTATAATTCTCATTTCATTTACCTGAAATATGAGTGATATTCTTTTTTTCTTTTTTTTTTTGAGTTGGAGTCTCACTCTGTGGCCCAGACTGGAGTGCAATGGCCACTCCCGGCCACCGCAGCCTCGACCTGCTGGACTCCGGCAATCCGTTCCCTCAGCCTTCCAAGTAGCTGGAACTACAGGCGCGCGCTACCATTCCCAGCTAATTTTTGATTTATTGTAGAGATGAGGTCTCGTCAAGTTGCCCAGGCGGGTCTCGAACCCGCGGGCTTAGGTAATCCACTCACCTAGGCCTCCCAAAGCGTGGGATTACAGGCTGAGCCACCGAGCCTGGCCTTTTTTCCTATTTTTAAACTGTAATTCTACTTATACAATTCTCAGAGTTTGTTAGGGGAAAATTAAAGGGAGTAACTATCTTGTAAATGATGATAATTTTACCCATTTGTTACCAGATATACCTTTTATTGCTACACATTTTCATAAGTTCTGGCTGGAAATGCAAGAAAACATTATGTGACTGTGCTGAGAGGTTTCATCCTACTCTTATTTCTAAATTCTAAGGAAATATCTCTGTTGCATTTAAAATTTGGCTATTAAAATTTTCTTAATTAATTTATAAATGCTTTTATTTTTATACTTAAGTAACCAATTTAATAGTTGACTCTTTGGACCAAAAGGTGATATATTTGTAGATTTTCTAGCATTTTGTCATTCCTATATTTTTTGAACAAAGTTAGCTGAGTCATACAGAATTATTTAAAGTATTGCAGAAAGCAAGCTGTGATTTTTTTTATGCCTTTTTTTTTTTAAGATTAAATAACTCTATAGTTTGGGGGGAACACAATTCAAAATTAATTTATGTCTATCTCTAAGCAAATTGGAAACATTTCATTTATTTCTATATGGAAACAAGTTCTGTTTTATAGAATATTAAATAAATTATCTAAAACAGTTTAGAAATGTGGGTGTTTTTTATCGAGAGTGCTTTTAATTCTTTTCTCAGTTTTTGATATCTTCATGCTTTCTAGTCCAATTTTTAAAATTAATATTTTTCTAGAGAATAATTCATCTCATTAGTTGTGTGAATATGTTACAAAAACATTGATCATTACAAACTCATAAATGCTTTCAATATTCTCCTATTATCTAACTGCTTATTTCTAATTTGGTGTATTTGCATAATTTTTAATGTAAACTTGCAAGAAATATGTCAATTTTTGTTCTTTTTATTGAATCATTTTTAGATTTATAAATTCTAATTTTATGTTTTCAAAATATTCGTTCTCATTAATTTTCTTCTACTTTTGTTAAATGTTACCATTATTTTTATATTTTGAGTAAAATTGCTAATGAAATTGGACTGTTTCTTTTTCTTTTTCTTTTTCTAAGTTGGAGTCTCACTCTGTCATCCAGACTGGAGTGCAGTGGCCACTCCTGGCCACCGCAGCCTCGACCTGCTGGGCTTCGGCGATCCTTCCACCTCAGCCTTCCACATAGCTGGAACTACAGGCGCGCACTACCACTCCCGGTTAGTTTTTTGACTTATTGTAGATGAGATCTCCCTGCCCAGGTGGGTCTCGAACCCGCGGGCTCAAGCAATCCACTCACCTCAGCCTCCCAAAGGCGCGGGATTACAGCTGAGCCACCGAGCCTGGCGGACTGTTTCTTTTTAAATAATATTGAAAATATTTAAAACTAGGAATGTAATTTTAACTACAAATTGGCCATATTATGCAATTTTCTGTTATCACTTGATTTCACTTTTTGCCCTATGATTTTGCATTTGCCCACATGTTCTAGGATATTTTTTTAAAATATTTATTCTTGGGGTCAATCAATTTTGTTTACTTAATTTTTAAATAGACTCTAAAATGCTTTTTCCATTGTGTTACAGAAATGTTTTTAATATGATTATTATTAAAGAAATAGCTTTATGTAGTTCGTGATTTCATATATACTTGTACAGTTGTTTGAAGGATACAACATAAGGAACATATATACTTATACTATTGTTTATATTATTTAAATAGAGCACTGGTTTCACATGTGCTGGCCTTTAATATCTGTCTGACCACCATTGCACCAAGTCCTGTACTCTTGCTGTGGACACTCACTCATGCCTGCTCACCATCTCTGAGTCTCAGGATCATCACTTGTAAAAAAGGGTAATCATATATGTACAGGCATGTACTGCATAATGGTATTTTGGTCAACAACGAATTGCATATATGGTGGTCCCTTAAGATTGTTAATACCATATTTTTATTGTACCTGTTCTCTGTTTAGCTAAGTTTAGATACACTTGACATTGTGTTACAAATTGCCTGCATTATTCAGTACAGTAACATTCTGTATACATTTGTAGCCTAGGACCAATAGGCCACAGCATATAACCTAGGTTTGTGTTAAGTATATTCTATGATGTTCATATAATGATTAAATAGCCTGATAATGCATTTCTCAGAACGTATCCCTGTCATTAAGCAACTCATGGCTGTATCTTCAGCTGAAACAATGAAAGTTATGATTTTTATTTAGGTTACTTTTACCTTTAATAAAAATAAAGTATATAATATTTATGATTGAAAACATTATGAAGGAAATAGCACCCGTTCAAATGCTATTATGGAAAGTAAGTGACTTAACACTATCCATAAACACTGGAAAAAAACCAATTATTATGCTTAATAATAGTCATAATCTCTTTTGTTTGTTTTCTGCATTAATCATTCAAAAGCTGTGAATGATGGGGTAAATTTCCTTTAAAAAAAAATTATTTTTCCCAATTTCTCAGTATTCTAAGATTCTTGCTATATACGTCTCACAAAGTATACATATGAATAACTACTATGTTTTCCCTAACAATGTAAATTAAATTCTGTCCAACTGATAAAATTTACCTTGAATTCTCTTTTTGCTGATAGTGATATTACTGTTCCTGGTTTTATCTATGATTGCTTAATTATTTTTCTCTTTCAAATGTTTTGCAATCTGTGTCATATATATGTTGCTTATATTTATGTTGTCACCTATTAGTTTTAAACATCTACAATTAGTGTCATACAATGTATTTTTCTATTTTTGTGAGTTTATATTTCTGTTTCAATGCTCTTGTTAACTCCATTTCTGTGTTCCATATGAAATATGTCTTCCTTCCACTAGTGTTTTGAAAGTCACAGTTTTGGCTCAGCCTGTAATCCCTGCACTTTGGGAGGCTGAGATGAGTGAGTTGCCTGAGCCCATGGGTTCGAGACCCACCTGGGCAACTTGGAGAGACCTCATCTCTATAATGAATTAAAAGTTAACCGGGCGTGGTAGCGGGTGCCTGTAGTTCCAGCTACTTGGAAGGCTGAGGTGGAAGGATTGCCGGAGCCCAGCAGGTCGAGGCTGCAGTGGCCGAGAGCAGCCACTGCACTCCATTCTGGGTGACAGAGTGAGACTCCAACTCAAAAAAAAAAAAGAAAGTTACAATTTTTATGTAAGTTACTTTTACTTTTAATACAAATCAAGTACATAATATTTATGATTAAAAATATCATGAAGGAAATAGCACCCATTCAAATGCTGTTATGGAAAGAAAGTAAATTAACTCACTCATTTTTTTTCAAAATTTTAATCAGAAATCTCCCAATACATCACGATGCCTATGACTGCAATTTTATATTTAAGCAGAGATTTCTAGCATTAAACAATTATTTGCATTACAATCTTGTATTGTTAAGAATATTTTTCACATTTTAATGTTTCATAATCATATTGACAGTAATTATTTCTATCAAGAATAATTTTAAATGATTTTAGGCATTCAAGGTTTTAAAGAGGATTTTCCTACTTCTGAATTAATTACACTAATTTTTAATTGTATTACCCAAATTATATATTCAGAAACATTTTGAAAATAAATATACATTTTTAGATTTTAATAAAAGTTTTGTTTGTTTTTACACAGACGTACAGCATGCCTGCTATCAAATTTCAGAAATAATATCTTTCCCGTTCAAACTTCCATTAATTTTGATTTATATTTTTGGTAATTTCTTCATACAATGTTGAATCCGAAATCAATATTAATTCTCCTTTAAATAATTACTTTTTAAAACAAACTTTTATTGTGGAACTTTTTTAGATTTAGAGCAAAATTTTGAAAATAGTAGAGTTACCATATATTATTAACATCTTAAAGTGACATGATATGAAGTTGACCTTTGAACAGCATGGGTTTGAACTGCATGGGTCCACTTATATATGAGTTTTCTTCTGTCTTTGCTTCCCCTGAGACAGCAAAACTATCCCTTCTTCTTCCTTCCTCTTCAGTCTACTCATGGTGACAATCATGAGAATGAAGACCTTTATAATCTGCTATCACTTAACAAACATAAATGTATTTTTTCTTCATTATGACTTTCATAATAACATTTTTTTTTCCTCTAGCCTACTTTTTAAAGAACACACTATATAGTACTTATACAAAATACGTGTTAATTGACTATGTTCTTTGTGAGGCTTCTGGTCAGCAGTAGGTCATTAGTTAAGTTTTGGGGAGTTGAAAGGTATAAGTAAATTTTCCATCTTGCAGAGGGTCAGCATTCCAAATATTTGTGGTGTTCAAGATTGAACTATATTTAGTATTTAATATGACATCTATTAGAGTAGCATATTTATTGAAATTAACAAAACAATCTCAACACAATATTATTAGCTAAATCTGGCCTCAGATTTCCTTGGTTTTAACCTAATATTCCTTTTCTTTTTTTTTTTTTTTTTGAGTTGGAGTCTCACTCTGTCACCCAGACTGGAGTGCAGTGGCCGCTCCCGGCCATCGCAGCCTCGACCTGCTGGGCTCCGGCGATCCTTCCACCTCAGCCTTCCAAGTAGCTGGAATTACAGGTGTGCGCTACCATGCCCAGCTAATTTTTGATTTATTGTAGAGATGAGGTCTCACCAAGTTGCCCAGGCAGGTCTCGAACCCACGGTCTCAGGCAATCCACTCACCTCAGCCTCCCAAAGGCGCAGGATTACAGGCTGAGCCACCAAGCCTGGTTTAATATTCTTTTTCTAATTCAGGATCCTACCTAGGACACCAGATTACATTTTGTTTCCATGTCTTCTAAAGATCCTTGTGACACGGTCGTTTCTCAGACTTCCTTTGTTTATGTTTTTACAACCTTGAAAGTTTTAAGGAATGCTAGTTAGGTATTTTGTTCAATGTTCCTGAACAGGAATTTGTTTAACATTTCTCCTATGATTAGCCTGGGGTTATGAGTTTTGTAGAGGAAGACCACAGACATAAAGTACCATTCTCATCAGATCATGTCAAGGGTGCACACTAGCAACATGATTTAGCACTGCTGATGTTAACCTTGATGACCTAGCAGAGTTAGTTTTTGTCAGGTTTCTCCACTGAAAGATTACCCTTACTTTTCTGTTTCCATACTGTACTGCATACTGTGCTCATTGTGTGCAGCCCCCAGTTATGAGGTCTGACTATTAAGTTTGCAGACTCATCCTAGAAAACGTTCTACATACCTCATTGTTGTAGATCATCTTTGAAGTACTCCTCTTGGGAAGCTATGAACCAATGCCAGTACCCGTCAAAACAATTTCGGAACTCATTTTCTGAAATGACCATCAGAGCTATCAGAGTTTGAATTAGAACAACGAACAAACATTAAATTTCCTGTTAAACTAGGCAAGAGTGGAAGTGAAATTAGAGATGTGTTAGCCCAAGTTTATGGGGGATAATGCCATGAAGGAGATTGCAGTGCACAAATGAATTAAATGTTTTTCTGAGGAAAGTGTCACTGATGAAGAGAGGTGAGACCAACCAGTAAGGAGCAGAACTGACGAAAACATGGCAAAAATACATTGAATTGTGTGTCAAAGTTGTTGGCTTATTGTGAGAAGCATAGCAGACCAAATAAACATTGATAAAGAAACAGGAAAATCTTAACTGAGAATCTTGGCTTGAGAAACGTGTGCAAAATTGGTCCCAAAGGAGCTCTTACATCGTGACACAGTACTGTTTTTGAGGGAGTTTTTAGCTAGTAAACAACTATCTGTATTGGAACACCCTCCTTACTCACCTGATCTGGCCCCCAGTGGCTTTCTTTACCCAAAGATAAAGGAAATATTGAAAAGAAGACATTTTTATGACATTCAGGACATCAAAGGTAATATGATGACAGCTCTGATGGCCATTCCAGAAAGAGTTCCAAAATTGATTTGATGGGTGGACGAGGCACTGGTGTTGGTGCATAGCTCCTCAAGGGAAATACTTCAAAGATGACTGTCGTGATATTTAGCAATGAGGTATGTAGCACTTTTTCTAGGATGAGTTTATGAACTTAATTGTTAGACTGTGTATTGTGTGGGAGCTATATGCCGCCTCCTTGCGGAAGGAGTATCTTCATAAATTCTTTGACTGTCCTTCATGGAAGATTTGTCTCTTTTATCCCATTTATTTATGTGTTTGCGAATTTATTTATGCCAGTATGAACTCATAGATATTTATTGTATGTTTTGAGTTATAACTCAATAATACTTATTTTGGTATTCAGAGTGCTCCAACTTTGGTCATTGGGAGTTTGTTCTGTTGGATACTGTCCCTTTGAACATATCCCCATCAATGTAGATGTTTGTTGTTTTCCTTTCATCTCTTCTTTCTTCTTTTCTTCCTTTTTTTTTTTTTTGGAAGGGGTGGACACTTTCTGGTACTATGAGATCCTCTGTCTCATCTTGTGTCTTTTCTGTCCCTGTCATAGAATCAGTCATTTCTCTGCAAAGCCTTGGATCATTGTATTAAAGAATTGCCTTAGAAATCAAGATCTAGATGCTAGGTATGCAAGTTGGTACTGAGGTGTTCTTGTTTCTGAACTCTTCAATGAAAGAGCAGGGAAATATATGTGTCTATACTAAACCAAGTATATACTTATATCTATAAGTATCTGTGTGCATAATCACCTATATCAACATTAGGTTAAATATGAGTTCATACCAATGTCTCTGACTTTAGCCCATTGTCACATGAATTATTCTAGCCTCCTCCTGTTGCTTGTCTGAGACTTTTTACTTCATCAGTGAGAAAACTGTTTCCCATTATCTGCCATCTATTTATTTAATTGTTCAATTTTAGTATATATGCATAGCGGTATCAGAATTGTTAACTGGTAGCCTTGATGTAATCAACTTTATTAACTAAAGTACAGTGTTTATGTACAGGTTTATTTGCATTTGATCTTACAGATTCTACTCACTTTCATCACTTAACTCAGAACCTTTTATTCCCACTCCTTTCAGTGAGTTTCATACATATGTAATATAGTTAGATTATTTTGTTATATTCTGCATTCCATCTTGGGGTCCCCTGACTTACCAAATCTTTTTTTTTTTTTTTTTTTTTTTTGAGTTGGAGTCTCACTCAGTCACCCAGACTGGAGTGAAGTGACCGCTCCCGGCCAACGCAGCCTTGACCTGCTGGGCTCTGGCGATCCTTCCGCCTCAGCTTTCCAAGTAGCTGGAACTACAGGCGCGCGCTACCACACCCGGCTAATTCCCAAATCATTTTAAAATCATATATTAACGTTCACTTTTTGTACTGCAAACTGCTATGGGTTTTGATAAATATAGTATCATACAGAATAGTTTTGCTAGCAAAAAATATTTCTTTTGCTTCATCTATTCAACCCTTTCTCCCTCCTGCTGCAATTGTGAAAACCAGTGTTCTGTCACTATAGTTTTGCCTTTTCCAGAATGTCATATAATTTAAATGATACAATAGGTATCTTATAAGTTTGGCTTCTTTCATTCAGCGATATGCATTCAAGAATCACCCAGGTCTTTTGTGGTTTGATAAAAGAATCACCCAGGTCTTTTGTGGTTTGATATTTCATTTTTATAACAATTTTATTTTTCAATGTTTTATTTATACATAATATTTGTACATATTTATGGGGGTACATATGATATTTTGTTACAGCAAAGAATGTGTGATGATCAAGTTAGGGTATTTAGGGTCTCAATCGCCTCAAGTATTTATCATTTGTGTGTGTGGGAACATTTCAAGTTCTATCTTCTAGTTACTTTGAAATATACAATACATTGTTGTTAACTATACAAACCTTTGCCAGCTACTGGAATCTGTCATTCTACACTCTACTTCCATGATACTGACTTTTTTATCTCCCACATATAAGTGAGAAAATGTAATATTTATTTTTCTGTTTTCTGTGCCGGACTTATTTCATTTTACACAATGATCTCCAGTTTCATCCATGTTGCTGCAAATGACATGATTTCATTCTTTTTATGGCTAAGGAGTATTCCATTGTGTGTGTGTGTGTGTGTGTGTGTGTGTGTGTGTGTGTGTATCACATTTTCTTTATCCATTCATCTACTGAGGAACACTTTCATCAAAGGTTGATCCCATATCTTTGCTATTATGAAGATTGCTGTGGTAAACATGCAAGTTTGGGTATCTTTTTGATATACTTATTTTTTTTTTTATCCTTTGGAAAAATTACCCAGTATTGGGATTGCAGGATCATATGGTTGTTCTATTTTTAGTTTTTTTTTTTTTCCACAAATCTCCATATTGTTTTCAATAGTGATTGTACTAATTTACACAGCCACCAACAGTGTATAAGAGTTTCCTTTTCTCCACATCCTCACCAATATCTGCTAATGCTTTTCCTTTTTATGTAGCCATTCTAAATGGAGTAAGATGATATCTCATGGTGGTTTTGATTTGCATTTTTCTGATGATGAGTAATGTTGAGCATTTTAAAATATGCCTGTTGTCCATTTGTATGTCTTATTTTGAGAAATGTCTAATTATGTCCTTTACCCATATTTTAATGGGATCATTTGTGTGCTTTTTACTGTTGAGTTGAATTCCTTGTAGATTCCAGATATCAGTTTCTTTTTGGATGGATAGTTTGCAAATATTTTCTTTCATTCAACAGGTTGTCTGATAATCTGCTGATTATTTCCTTTGCTGTGCAGAAGCTTTTTAGTTTAATATAGTCTCATTAGTCTACTTTTTTTTCATCTGTGCTTTGAGGTCTTAGCTGTGGAATTTTTGCCTAGACCAATGTCATGAAGCGTTTTACCTATTTTTTCTAAAAATTTTGCAATTTCAGGTCTTTTCACTATATTTTCAATCTATCTTGAGTTTATTTTTTGAATATGGTAAGATACAGGGATCTGGATTCATCCTTTTTTCATATGGATATCCAATTTCCTTTGCACCATTTACTGAAGAGAATGTTCTTTTTCCAGTGTATTTTCTTGGTACGTTTGCCAAAAATCAGTTGGTTATAAATACACGGATTCATTTCTGGGGTCTCTGTGTCTGTTTTTGCATCAGTACCATGTTGTTTTGGTTACTATAGCCTTGTAATATATTTTGTTTGTTTTTTTCTTTTTTAAAATTTCAATAGCTTTGGAAGGTGGAATAATTTTTGGTCTAGCTTTTAGGTTACCTACCATCTCTACCTGTGCACATTGTACCTGATAGGTGATTTGTTTTGCCTCTCTACTCCCTTTCCTTCTCCCCCTCCAGAGTCCCCATTATAACATTCTCTATGTCTTGGCATATTCTTTGTTTAGTTCCCCGTTATAAGTGAGAACATGTGATGTTTACTTTTTTGTTCCTGTGTTCGTTCACTTAGGATGCTGCTCTCCAATTTCATCCAAGTTGCTGCAAAAGAAAAAAGTTCATTTTTTAATAGATAAATAGTATTCCACAGTATTATCTATACACATTTTCTTCTTTTTATTTTTAATTTTTAAGATGTGGAGGACAATTCAGGGTTAGGTATACAAATGTTGATTATACAGGTACCCTTGCTGATGAGGTGTGCCTCCTCCTCCCCAGGCAGTTTCCTGCTACTGCCAATCCATTTCTTATAGTATTATGATAAATGTTCAAAGTCCACTTATGAGTGGGAACATGCAATACTCAGTTCTTTGTTTCTGTGATAGATCACTCAGTATTATAGACTCTAAGTCCATCCAGGTTGCTGTGAAGTTCATAATTTTGTCTTTCTTTATGGCTGCATAATATTCCATTGTGTATATGTACATTATCCACAGATTGGTTGCTGAGAATTTAGGTTATTCCACATCTTTGCAATTGTGAATTGTACTGTGATGAGCATGGAAGTGCAGTTGTCTTTTTATATAACCAATTCTGTTCCTTTGAGTAGATACCTAGTAGTGGGATTGCTGAATCAAATGGTAGATCTAGTTTTAGTTGTTTGAGAAATCTCCAAACTACTTCCATAGAGGTTGTACTAATTTGCACTCCCACTAACAGTGTATAAGCACTATCTTTACTCCAAAATAATGCCAGCATCTGTTCTTTTTTTATTTTTTAAAAAACGGTCATTATGAATGATGTAAAGTGATATCTCATTGTGGTTTTAGTTTGTACTTCCCTGATAATGAGTGACGTTGAGCATGTTTTCATATGTTTGTTGTCCATTTGTATATCTTCTTTTGAAAGACATCTGTTCATGTCATTTGCCCACTTTTTAATTGAACTATTTGTTTTTTTTTTCTTGCTGATTTGTTTGAGTTCTTTGTAGATTCTGCCTATTAGTTCTTTGTTAGATGTATAGTTTGAGAGTATCTCCCCTCATTCTGTAAGTTGTCTATTTGCTCTGCTGTTGTGTTTTTTGTTTTTGTTTTTTTTTGCTATGCAGAAGTTTTTGGAGCAATTAAGACCCACTTGATTATTTTGTTGTTTTTGTTGCATTTGCTTTTGAGAGTTTAGCTATAAATTTTTGGCCTGGGACTATGTCCAGAAGGGTTTTTTTCTGGGTTTCCTTCTAGGATTTTTGTGGTTCCAGATCTGATGTTTATGTCTTTAATCCATCTTGAGTTAATTTTTGTATATGGGGAGAGATAGGGATCAAGTTTCATTTTTTCTGCATGTAGTTATCCAATTTTCCCAGCACCATTTGTTGAATAGGGTGTCCTTTCCCCAGTGTATGCTTTTGCCTGCTTTGTCAAAGATTAGTTGGTTGTAGGTATCTGGGTTTATTTCTAGAGTTTCTTTTCTGTTCCATTGGTCCATGTGTCTACTGTTGTGCCAGCACTGTGCTGTTTTGGTAAGTATAGCCATGTAGTAAAATTTGAAGTCAGATAATGTGATGTCTCTAACTTTGTTCTTTTTGCTTAGGATTGCTTTTGCTATTCTGGCTTTTTTTGTTTGTTTGTTTCATATGAATTTTAGGATTGTGTTTTTCTAATTCTATGAAGAATGGCATTGGTAGTTTAATAGGGATTGCATCGAATCTGTCGATTACTTTGGGTAATATGGTCATTTTAACAATGTTGATTCCTCCAGTCCATGAGCATGAGATATTTCTCCATTTGTTTGTGTCCTCTATAATTTCTTTCATCACAGTTTTGGAGTTCCCCTTATAGAGATCTTTTACCTAATTGGTTAAATATATTTCTAGGTGTTTTAGTTTTGGGGCTGCTATTGTAAATGGGATTGAGTTCTTGATTTGATTGTCAGTTTGGTCGCTATTGGTATGCATTGATTTTGTATCCTAAAACTTTATCATATTCATTTATCAAGTCTAGGAGTCTCTTGAAAAGTTTTGGGAGTTCTCTAGGTATAATATCATATTGTCAGCACACAGAGATAGATTATTTTTATTTCTTCTTTTTGCCTGATTGCTCTGGCTAGGATTTCCAGTACTATGTTGAATAAGAGTGGTGAAAGTGGGCATCCTAGCCCTGTTCCATTTATGAGGGGGAGTGTATTCAACTTTTCTTTGTTCAGGATGACATTGACTCTGGTTTTGTTGTATGGCTTTTAGTAATTTGAGGAATGTTCCCTCTACGCCTATTTCACTGAGGGTTTTATCATAAAGGCATGCTGGATTTTATCAAATGTTTTTTCTGTATCTATTGAAATGATCATTTTTGTTTTTAATCCTGTTTGTGTAGTGGATCATGTTTATTGATTTGCGTATGTTGAAGCACCATTGCAACCTAGGGATAAAATCCACTTGGTGATAATGCATTTTTTTTTAATATGCTGTTGAATTCGGTTGGCTAATATTTTGCTGAGGATGTTTACATCTATGTTGCTAAGGAATATTCATCTGTAGTTTTCTTTTTTTGTTGTGTCTTTTCCTAGTTTTGTTATCAGAGTGATACTAGCATAATAGAATGAATTAGGGAGGATTCCCTCTTCTTCAAATTTGTGGAGAAATTCAGTAAAATTGGTATCAGTTTCTCTTAGAATGTCTGGTAGAATTTATCTGTGATTGCATCAAGTCCTGGACATTTTTTTTTGTGGGGAGGGGGTTGAGAGACTTCTAATTACCCTTTCAATATCACTACTTTTTATTGGCCTTTTCAGGGTTTCTATGTCTTTTTGATTCAAGGTTGAGGGAATTGTATGTTTTCAAGAATTTATTCATTTTCTCTACATTGTCTAGATTGTTTGCATATAGGTGTTCATAATAGTCTCATATGATCTTTTGAAGTTCCATATATTAGTTGTAATGTCTTTGTTTTCATTTCTGATTCAGTTCATTTGAATCTTCTCTCTCCATTTCTTTTTTTGAGTTGGAGTCTCACTCTGTCGCCCAGACTGAAGTGCAGTGGCCGCTCCCGGCCATCGCAGCCTCGACCTGCTGGGCTCCAGTGATCCTTCCTCCTCAGCCTTCCAAGTAGCTGGAACTACAGGCAAGTGCTACCATGCCCGGCTGATTTTTGATTTATTGTAGAGATGAGGTCTTGCCAAGTTGCCCAGGTGGGTCTCAAACCCACGGGCTCAGGCAATCCACTCACCTCAGCCTCCCAAGGTGCGGGATTACAGGCTGAGCCACCGAACCCAGCCTCTCTTCATTTCTTAATTAATCTGGCATGTAGACTATCAATTTTGTTTGTTTTTAAAGAACCTACTTTTGTTTCATTGTTCCTTTGTATTGTTTTTTAATTTCAATTTCATTTAGTTCTACTCTGATCTTTGTTATATATTTTCTTCTGCTAGCTTTGGATTTGATTTGCTTATGTTTTTCTAGTTCCTTGAGGTGTGATGTTGGGTTGTCAATATACAATCTTTCAGTCTTATTAATGTAGGCCTCGAGCACTATAAATTTTCCTATGAGTACAAATTTGACTGTTTTCCAGAGGTTTTGATAATTTGTTTCATTGTTGTCATTCAATTTGAGAAATTTTTTAAAAATTTCCATCTTGATTTCATTGTTGACCCAAGGATCATTCAGAAGTAGATTGTTTAACTTCCATGTTTTTGTTTGGTTTTATGAGTTCTTGGAGTTAATTTCTAGTTTTATTCCACTGTGGTCTGAGATGGTACTTGATATGATTTTGATTTTTTTGAATTTATTGAGATTTGATTTGTGACCTATCTCTGTCTTGGAGAGTGTTCCATATGCTGATAAGAAAAATGTATATTTTACAGTTTGAGATGGAATGTTCTGCAGGAATCTGTTCATTCCATTTGTTCTACAGTCCAGTTTAACTCCAATATTTCTGTGTTGACTTTCTCCTTGATGATCTGTCTATTGCTATCAGTGGAATGTTGAATTCTACCATTATTATTGTATTGCTGTCTATTTTTGGGGTCTAGTAGAATTTTTTTACAAAGCTGAGGGCTCTGGTGTTAGGTGCATGTATATTTAGAATTGCTATGTTTTCTCATTGGATTGATCCCTTTATCATTATATAATGGCCATTTTTGTCTTTTATTGCTGTTAATGTAAAGTCTATTCTATCTGATATGAGAATGGCTATTCCTGATCATTTTTGGTTTCCATGTGCATGAAGTATTTTCCCCACCCTTTTATCATGAGTCTATAGGTGTTTTTGTAGTTAAGTGGGTTTCTTGAAGGCAGCAGATATATGGGTTGTGTTCTTTTTTTTCTTTTTAAAAATCCATTCTACCAGTTTATATCTTTAGTGGGGCATTGAGACAATTTATGCTCAGAGTTAACAGTAATATGTAGGGTACTATTCCATTCACCATATTAGTTGTTATCTTTTTGCTTTATTTATTTATTTATTTTCTCTATTGTGTTGGTATTCCATAAGGCCTGTGAGCTTTATGGTTTCTAGAATTTTTCTACTAGTGTAGTTTAACCTTTTTAACATTTAGAACTTTTTGAGTATTTCTTACAGAGTTAATCTAGGGGTGAAAAATTCCCCTAGTATTTTCTTGTCTGAGAAAGATTTCATCTCTCCTTATAATGAAATATAGTTTCGTAGGCTACAGAATTCTTGTCTAACTGTTATTCTTTTTGAGGAGATTGAAGATGGAGTTTCAGTTCCTTCTGGTTTGTATGGTTTCTTCTGAGATATCTGCTGATAGTCTGATAGGTTTATCTTTGTAAGTTATTTAATATTTTTATTTTACTGCTCTTAAAATTATTTCTTTTGCATTAACCTTGCATAACTGGATGATTATATTTTGGGGATTTTCTCTGGGCTTCTTGTATTTGGATGTTTATCTCTGGCAAGGCCAGGTAACTTTTCCTTTATTATTCCTTCAAATAGATTTCCCAAACTTATTGCTTTTTCTTCTTCCTCAGGAACACCTATGATTCTTAGGTCTGGATATTTTACACAGTCCCACATTTCTTGAATACTTTGTTCCATCCTTTTGATTCTTTTTTCTTTATTGTTGTTTGATGGGGTTAATTCAAAAGCCTGTCTTCAAGTTCTGAGATCCTTTCTTCTGCTTGTTCTTATCTACTGTTTAAACTTTTCATTGCATCTTGAACTTCTCAAAATGATTTTTCATTTCCAGAATTCAACTTTTTGTTTGTTTGTTTATTGTTGTATATCACTTTGGAAAATTTTTCATTGATGTCCTGAATAGTTTTTGTTTGTTTGTTTCTTTATGTTGGTTTTCAATTTTCTCCTGAAGTTCATTTGAGTAGACTATTTCTCCTTATTTGAGGTTGACGGGGGTTGCCATTTGCTCTGTAGGGTTTCCTTGGTTATATACAGCCTTGGTGTGGTGAGAATCTCAATTGCTAGTTGTGGAAGTCCTGTGTTAGGTACCTGCACTGGTTCACAGTGTCCCAAGTCACTGGGAAAGTGGTGATATTTGGGGTTTGGAATTGTGTTTTCCTCAAAACTGAAGTATTATATCTGGCTTGGTGAGCTGTAATGATGACCTCAGCAAGGAGATAGCACTTGTGGGAAAGTCAACTGTGATGATGGTTGCGGGCCTTCTGAGAGGACAAAAATAGACTTAGTTTAAGAGCATGCTATTGAGAGACCCAAGAAACCAGGAAACTTAAAAAGCCATACTTGCTGCAAAAGTAGTGTTTAGTTCACTATATTTCATATATCCCTACCTCATGTTTACTATATATTTTGTGTATTCCTACCTCATGTATTTTATGAAATCTTAGTACTTTAAATTCTACCTCAAATGAAATCTTAATACTTTAAATCCTACCTCAGACCCCGTAGAATTAGGCATATGTCGGGTACCGGGTAATGACCAATTGTATAATGGCTTAAGTGGTGTTTGTATTTAGAACTCTTGAGTTAAGCATTGTCAGCCCCAATTACCAGGCTAACTTCTGCTTTTACAATGGGATGTAAATGATAAAGCGATAAGCCCCTTTCAGACATTCCTACGAGATCAAAGCAGACTCTGAGGCGCCAACTGCTATATCACCGGTTTTCATCCCAGTGTTAATTTACCTGCAGTGGCTATGTAAACTTGAGAGAATCAGAGACCTTTACAAAAAAACGCCTTGCTATAAGACGTTTGTGATATTTTATAAATTCCCATAATTAGTATATGAATTTCTACCCCACATTCACTGTATGTGTTTGCAGCATTCATATTTAAAACTTTGTTAAGTTTGACTTTTGTTGTCCCATAATGACCATGTTATGTTATGTAAATGTTAAGCAAACAAGCTTTCCTAAGCATACCTTGGGGTGGATTAGTAAACTTAAAGGGGTAAATGTAATCCTTTACCTGCTGGCTCAGGTTACTATATACGCAGTGACTGTATGGATCTAACTTATCTACCTTTCCACTCTGCCCGTTAAGTGGGTTTCTGTCAATCACGGGCAACCCACGAAAGGCACCAACCAATACCAAGTGTGCCCGTACCCATTAGGAGAAATTACCCAATCATGTAAAATCAAGTTTAAAGTTCTTTCCCCTCCCTCTGTAATTGTGCATAAAAACTGCTTGCCATTGTGAATCGGGCCTCTGGTCCATGAAGCCTCTACGAGCTTCATGCGTGAGCCCAGACTCGAGTCTGAATAAAGACCCTCATGCGTTTGCATCGGAGCTGGCTCTTTGTGGTCTCTATCTCTCTCATTAGAGTCCCAGGTTCAACACCTTCTTCTTCAAGGAAGTGCTCAACCAATCTAGGCAGAGGCAAAACTCTGAGAATTATCCAAGCTCTCTGTCTGTTTTGAGCCTTCGAGGGGGTGGGGTTAGGTTGGGGGAACAAACTTGAGCACCCTACAAAGGTGCACTCTTGGCTACCCCAGTGGGGATAAGGAAGAAGTTCCAGACCACTGGGGTAAAGCTATTGTACTGGGCAGGCACAGAAGAGTTCTTGTGGGGACTGAGGGGTTGCTATGACAGTGAGTCTCACAGGGCTTCCCACCTTGGCCTCAGGCTATTTGTCTTGTGACCATCAAAATGCATTGGGCCTCAGGTGTTCTTATGGCAACTCACAACAGCCAGGAATTGTTTGTAGTCACCGAGTTTGCCCTTGGGGTCTGTCCTCTCCCAGGCAAGTGAGAAAGAAGCCACACTCCCCACAGGGTTGAATTTCTGGGAAATGGTGGCTGGCGCTGCTGCCCAGGACTTTTTTTCCCCCTGCCGTCTTCTATGTGGGTTACGGCAGAGCATGACTGTGGTTTCAAAAAAGTTTCCTGGGAGGGACTTGCAAGGCCCAGGGGGCCCTGCAATTTTGGGGCAGGAACACAAGACTGAATTCCTGTCACTCACCTTCCCCCACTATGTCCAGAGGCTGCCGGTGGACTGTGGTAGTGCAAGTGAGAGTCTGGTCAGTTTCAGCCCAGGTTGATGGATTTTTCTCTTCTTTGCACTACATGGTTATCACTCCTTTGAAGAGTTGTGGATGTGCTGCAGATCCTGTTCCTCTCTAGATGCTGAGGAAACTTTCTATCTTCCTTTACTCTGTGGGAGAAACACACTCTAGCTGCCTCATATTGGCCATCTTAATCCAATCCCTACTATAGCCTTGTAAGATACTTTGAAGTCTGGTAGTGCGATGTTCTCAGTTTTGCCCTCTTTGCTGTGGGTTGCTGTGGTTATTTGAGCTTTTGCTCTTGTTGTTTTTCCATACAAATTTTAGGATTATTTTTTGTATTTTTGTGAAAAATGACATTGTTATGTTGATAGTATGGGTCATTTAAACAATATTAATTCTTCCAATTTATGAACATGAGATGTCTTTCCACTTGTTTGTGCTCTCTTCAATGTCTTTCATCAGTGTTTTATAGTTCTAGAAGTCTTTCATTTCCTTGGTTAAATTTATTCAGAGGCTTTTGGGTTTTTTTGTTGATACTGTAAATAGAATTGCCTTCTTGGTTTCTTTTTGAGCTCATGCTTTGTGTATAGAAATGCTACTGATTTTTGTATGATGATTTTGTATCCAGCAACTTTACTAAATGTATCAGATCTAAGAGTATTTTGGTGGAATCTTTACTTTTTTTCTAGATATATATTCATGGTATTTGCAGAGAGAGACAATTTGACTTTCTTTTTTCCAATTTGGATGCCTTTAATTTTTTCTGTTGTCTGATTGCTCTGGCTAGGACCTCCAGTACTATGTTGAATAGGAATATGAAAATGGGAATCTTTGTCTTGTTTTAGTTCTTAAAGGAAATACTTTCAACATTTCCCCATTCAGTATGTTTTTAGCTGTAGATTTGTCATATTTGACCTTTGTTATGTTGAAGTATGTTCTTTTTGTGTCTAGTTTGCTGATAATTTTTATAATAAAGGGATGTTGAATTTTACCAAATGCTTTGCTCTGCATTTATTAGGAGGATCATGAGAGGACAACAATAGATTTAGGTTAAGAGCATGCTATTGAGAGACCCAGGAAACCAAGAAACTTATTTGCTGTAAAAGTAGCATTTAGTTCACTGTATTTCATATATCCTCACCTCATGTTTACTATATATTTTGTGTATTCCTACCTCATGTATTTTATGAAATCTTAGTACTTTAAATCCTACCTCAGACCCCGTAGAATTAGGCATATGTCGGGTGCCGGGTCGTGACCAATAATGGTGTAAGCAGTGTTTATATTTAGAACTCTTGGGTTAAGCATTGCCAGCCCCAAATTAGTAGGCTAACTTCTGCTTTTACAACGGGATGTGAATGATAAAGTGATAAGCCCCTTTCAGACATTCCTACAAGGTGGCAGCAGACTCAGAGGCGCCAGCTGCTCTCTATCACCGGTTTTCATCCCAGTGTTAATTTACCCGCAGTGGCTATGTAAACTTGAGAGAATCAGAGACCTTTACAAAAATCACCTTGCTATAAGACGTTTGTGATATTTTATAAATTCCCAGAATTAGTATATGAATTTCTACCCCACATTCACTGTATGTGTTTGCAGCATTCATATTTAGAATTTTGTTAAGTTTGTCTTTTGTTGTCCCATAATGACCATGTTATGTTATGTAAATGTTAAGCAAACAAGCTTTCCTAAGCATACCTTGGGATGGAGACTTAAGGGCTAATGTAACCCTTTGCCTGCCGGCTCAGGTTATTTCATACGCAGGGACTGCGTGGACCTAACTTATCTAACATTCTACTTGGCCCATTGAGGGGGTTTCTGTCAATCACGGGCAGCACCCACCAATACCAAGTGTTCCTGTACCCACTGGGAGAAATTACCCAATCATGTAAAATCAAGTTTAAAGTTCTTTCCCCTCCCTCTGTAATTATGCATAAAAACTGCTTGCCATTATGAATCGGGGCTCTCGTCCCTGAAGCTGCTGCTTCGGGCATGAGCCCAGACTCAAGCCTGAACAAAGACCCTCGTGTGTTTGCATCGGAGCTGGCTCTTTGTGGTCTCTATCTCTCTCATTAGAGTCTCGGGTTCAACATTCATGTTTTTTGTCTTTCCTTCTGTTGATGTAACCTATCACATTTATTGATTTGCATATATTGAACTATTCTTGCATACCTGGAATAAATTCCACTTGATCATGGTGTGCTGTCTTTGATGTGCTGTTGGACTTGTTTTGATATTATTTTGTTGAGGATTTTTGCATCTATGTTCATCAACTATATTAGCCTGCAGTTTTCTTTTTTTGTTTCATCTGTTTCTGGTTTTTGTGTCAAGGTAATGTTGGTCTTACAGAATGAGGGAGAATTGCCTCCTCTTTAATTTTTTAAGAACAGCTTAAGTATTAAGTCACTAATAATTCGTGTTAGTTCTTTTTTTTCAAGTTTGGTAAAATTTGGTGGTGAATTCAGAACTTTTCTTTGTTGGAAATCTTTTCTTACTGATTCAATCTCATTAATCATTATTGATTTGTTTTCTATTTCTTCCTGATTCCATTTTGGTAGATTATATGTGCCCAGATATTTACCTATTTCCTCTAGGTTTTCCATAATGCATGGTTGATCATAATAATCTCTGATAATCTTTTGTAGTTCTGTGGTATCATTTGTAATGTCTCCTTTTTCATTTCTTACTTTATGAGTTTTCTCTCTTTTATTCTTAGTCTATGTAGTTGTTGATAAATTTTGCTTTTCTTTTCATAAAACACCTTTTCATTTAGCTGATCCTTTTTTAAACATGGCTATTTCTTTTAGTTTTCCTCTTATATTTGTTATTGTTTTCCTTCTACTAAGCTTGGGTTTGTTTTATTCTTAGTTTTCTAGCTCCTTGAGGTGCATCATTTGATCATGTGAAATTAAATTTTTTGATGTAGGCATTTACTATTAACTTCCTTTTTAGCATTACTTTTACTGTATCTCATGAGGCTTGGTATATTGTGCTTCCATTTTTATTTAAATTTTTTAAATTACCTTTTATATTTTTTCCTTTATCCAAGAATTATGTAGGAGCATAATCTTTAGTTTTTATGTTTCTACAATGTCCAAAGTTTCTCTTGTTATTTATTTCTATTTTTATTTCATTATCACCTGAGAAAATACTTGATATTATTTTGATTTTCAAAAAAATTGTTGAGACTTGTTTTATGTCCTAACATATGGTATATCCTGGGAAATGTTCCATTTACTGATGAGAAGAATGTGTCTTCTGCAGCTGTCAGATGAAATGTTCTGTAAATGTCTATTAGGTCTATTTAGTCTAAAGTGCATTTTAAATCCAATGTTCTTTGTTAATTTTCTGTCTAGATAATCTATCTAATGCATAGAGTGGGTTTCCAACTCTTATTATATGGGAGTATATGTCTCACTTTAGCTCTAATAAAATTTACGTTATATAATGTGTTTCAGTGTTGGGTACATATACACTTAGAATTGTTTTTTCTTGCTGAATCGATTCCTTTATTATAATATAATGGTCCTTTTTACTGTTTTTGACTCAAAGAGTTTTTTGTTTGTTTGTTTTTTGCTATAAATACAGCCTTTTCTGATTGCTTTTGGTTTCCATTTGTATAACATACCTTTTCCCATCTCTTTACTTTCAACATATATGTGCCCTCACAAGTAATGCTAGTTTTTGTAGGCAGCATATCATTGGGTCATGGTTTTTCCATCCTTCAGTATATCTTTTCATGGAAAGTTTAATCTACTTACATTTAAGGTTATTACTGATATGAGGTCTACTTCCTGTTATATTATTAATTGATTTCTGCCTGTTTTGCATATCCTTTTTTACTTTCTTTCTTATTGTTTATCATTGCAATTTGGTGGTTTTCTGTAGGAGTAACATTTGATTCTTTCTCCTTTTTATTTGTGTATTGGCTTTATCAGTGGGTTTTATACTTTTGTGTGTTTTCATGATGGTATATATCATCCTTTCACTTGCACGTGTAGGAGTCCCTTAAGCATTTCATACAGGGCCAGTCTAGTAGTGATAAATTTTCCTAGTATTTGTTTTGTCAGTGGGGGCATGTCAGTGGAGCTGGAGAAATGTAAGATACAGGCACTATTGGGCACAAGGGCAAGATGCAGTCAGGAGGGGGTTGGGCTCTCAAAATGGTGCCAGCTGTAGCTGCTTAGGACTCTGGGGGCATGAGGGTGAGACCCAAAGTATGCTAACTCTCTGGAGCAACACTATTGCATGGTTTACAGGCAGTGCCCTGTGTTAACCTCAGGGCCAGATGTGTTAAGGGGCTCTACATGGCTAGAATTGCAGGAGTTCATAGTGGATGTGAATTGCTTGGGGTCTGTCAATTACCCTTTCCCTACATTGACAAGCCTCTTTTTAATTTTTTTTTTTTTTGAGTTGTAGTCTCACCCTGTCCCCAGGTTGGAGCGCAGTGGCATGCTCATAGCCACAGCAGCATTGACCTGCTGGGCTTAGGGGATCCTTCCACCTCAACCTTCCAAGTAACTGGAACTATAGGTGCGCATGACCACACCCGGCTTATTTTTTTTGATTTATTGTATAGTTGAGTTCTCACCAAGTTGCCCAGGCTGGTCTTGAATCCCCAGGCTCAGGCAATTCTCTCACCTCGGCCTCCCAAAATGCTGGGATTACAGACCGAGCCACTGACCCCAGTTGGCAAGCTCTTTGTGCTCCCAGACAAACTTGACAGAGCAGGTTGCCTCACTTTCCAGTCTTTCTTTGCATTAGGAGTTTTCTGTCTCTTCTGCATTGAATTCCAGTGTTTTATCTTAGATGATCAATTTGACGCATGATTATCTGCTATGTTCCTTCTTCTTTGTGGAGGGGATGAGTACAAGATGCCATCAGTCAGTCATCAAAATTATCTTCTTTTTAATTGCTGAATAATATTCCATTGTATAGATGTATTACAGCTTACGTATCATCTACTCAAAAAAAGTCTTAATTTCCTCCAGTTTTTGGCAATTATGAATAAAGTTGTAGTACACATTCATGTGAAGGCTTTTGTATGAACATCCATTTTTAAATCGGTTGAGTAAATACTTAGAGGATAATGGCTGGATTGTATTTTAAGACCATATTTAACTCTGTAAGAAACTGCCAAACTGTCTTCAAAGTAGCTCTGCCATTTTGCCTTTCTGCCAGCAATGAATGAGTGTTCTTGTTGCTCAGAATGCTCATCAGTCTGGGTATTGTCAAGTTTTTCTTTTGTGTTTTAACTATTCTGATAGGAGTGTAGTGGTATTTTATTGCTGTTTTCTTATTTTACTGTTGAAGATGTGTTTGAAATATTTGCTTTTTTTACTATTTATTTCTTTATAGGGTATGCATGGAATTCAGTACTTTATATTTTCTTCTTAACATCTGTATTCGGAGTTAAATTTTCAACTCAAGTGTTCTTCAGTTATATATATATGGTTTTTGCTCTTGTTCCAATTGCTTTGGTTATTTTTCTCAGGAAATTCATAATTCTGGAATTGATTGTTTATTAAATATTCTTCCACTACTATCATCTTTGACTTTTTTTACTTTTGTCATTTTTCCCTGCATTGTAAGACAACTTTTTAAATTTGACCTTTATAGCCTCGATTCAAGATTCTGAATTTCAAACTTTGTCTTCTAATGGAGATTTTTTTTTAACTCAGGTATTAGATTTACTAGTCTAATTTTCTTATAGCATTTATTTCCCCCTTGCATTTCTTTTCTTTTCTTTTCTTTTTATCCTTTCTCTCATAATAGCTTCATGTTCCCATTTTTAAAGCTTGGTTTATCCATAAAATCACTTGTTGTAATATAATTCTAAGTCTTTAAAACGATGAGATGGATCTAGTGTTTGCCAACACTCAATTTTTGTGTTTTAAGTTTCCTTTACCTAATTGGTGATTTTTAAAAAATACTTATTTCTCAGAAAACATAAACCACTGATAGAATTTACAAAAATATTTAGTGTAGGATGCTTTGTGGCATTTACCTCCAAAACACCATGTAGCAAAGCATCAAAGCCTCACAATGCTTCACCTGCTTTGTCTAACTCATTGTTTTCTGGGGGTTGCAACCCGTGAAGCTACTTGACTAAGAGAAATTTTAGAGTGGATGAAGGACAGCATCTCACTACTTCAAAATAATAACTTACTGCAGTAGAAAATTTGATTTTTGTTTTTGGATAAAAGGAAACCTGCATTTATGGTCCACAAGCAAAGATGTGTGAGAAATCTTTACTCTTTATCTTCAAGCAAGAATGTTTACTTGACCTTAAGCACAAAACATATGCCAACTTCTCCTTCATATTCAAATTCTTATTTCTGCTTCATACATTTTTAATTAGTAAAAATGTTCCCTATGGTCTGGCAATATGTTGACTCAGTTTTAGATGTAGTAACGAATTTTCATAATTTCCTAAGTTCTGATAGATATTCCAATGTAAATTGGGTGAAATTGCATTTAAAATAGCTAACCAAATGCAATAATATAGTTGCAAAAAAAGTATTTCAACAGAAATATAAGATTTTTTTTACAAATATTTCATGTAAGATAGAGAATACTTGAAAAATACAGAAGAAACTGTATAAGAAATTATAGTAGATCATAAACAGATCATGTCAGCAACAATTTTTTTAACAAATTAAATCTATAATGTATACTATTAATTAAAAAAACTGAGATCCGAGTATTAATCTAGTGCTATATAAGAAGTGCTATAATTTTCTTGAAGACTGAAACAGATTTTTGAAATGCATAAGGAGAAAATGAAAAGACCTAAATGAATAATAATCAATAGTAATTTGGAAATTATAAAGTGGAACTTAAAAAATAAAGGCCTCTAGACATATCCATTCATTTATAATAATTATTAGGAAATAAGAAAAGAATCTTATCTCTATAGCTTTATAGAGTTAATTTTCAAACAAAATTCACCCTTTTCAGTGTACAGTTTGAAAATTTTAGTGAACACATATAAGCATGCAACTACCACCATTATCAAATATAATAACGTTCCCATAATCCTTAAAGCTCCCTGATATCTCTTGACCATAAATCCTGGCCATAAATACTCATCTTGGAACCACTGATATGCTTCCATCATTACAATTTTACTTATTCTATATCATCATACAAATGAAATCATACAAAATATAGGCTTTTGTGACTGACTTATTTCGCTTATCATGACGTTTCTTAGATTTACCTGTATTGTGTTTAAGTAACTTGTTCTTTCTTTATTGCTGAGCAATAATTCATTGTATAGATATCTTGCATTTTGTTTGTCCATTCAGCAGTTTATGGACACATTTGCTCTTTTCAGTTCTGGGTTATTATGAATAATGTTGTCATAAACATTTGCATAAGTTTGATTAGTGGATATTAGTGGACAATGGAATCATTGGTCAATGATAAGATTTTTAACTTTTTAAGAAACTGCCAACATAATTTTCAAAATGACTGCATTATAGTGAATTCCCACTAAAAGTACATGAAGGTTCCAGTTGTTTCACAAGTTAACACTTGATATGTTTCGTCTTTTTAATCTTGGCTTTTTTAAATATGAAGAGCACTTTCAATGACAAGAATGTATGTTTGCATGTCTCTCTATGCTTGCTAGGTTCCCTGGAGTCTCACTTTTATGTGTGTAGCTTATCAGCCAGCCAGGCATATGTGGAACACTTATCTGTTCTTCTACAGCTCTCCTGCTTTCATTTCCTAAATCTTCCTGTCAAATATTTCACTGCTCTGTAAACAACTCCAAAATGAACTTACCTCTGATGCTTGGTAAAGCTGTGGGGTTTTTTAATTTTTATTTTATTTTATTTTATTATTTTAAAGATGTGGGTTACAATTCAGGGTTAGGTATACAAATGTTCATTATGCAGGTACCCTTGTTGATGAGGTGTGCCCTTCCTTCCCCTGGCAGTTTCCCTCAACTGCCAATCCCACCCTCCTTCCCTGGCATTTCCCACTACTGCCAATCCCTTTCTTATAGTATTATGATAATTGTTCAAGGTCTGTTTATGAGTGAAAACATATGATACTCTGTTTTTTGTTTCCATGATAGATCACTGAGTATGATAGACTCTAAATTCATTCAGGTTGCTGCAGAGTCCATATGTTTGTCCTTCTTTATGGCTGCATAATATTCCATTGTGTATATGTACCACATTTTTTTTTTATCCAGTCCAGCTTCAATGGGCAGTGTGGTTGGTTCCATGTTTTTACATTGTGAATAGAGCTGCAACAAGCATACATGTGCAGGTATCTTTTTTGTAGAATGACTTGAGTTCCTCGGGGTATATTCCCAATAGGGAGATTGCTAGGTTATATGAAAGGTCAATTTCTAGTTCTTTCAGAAATCACCACCCTGTCTTCCAAAGAGGTTGCACTAGTTTGCACTCCTACCAGCAGTGTAGAAGCGTTCCTTTTTCTATGTTGTTTGTTTTATTAATGATGGTCATTCTTATTGGGGTTAGGTGGTATCTGAATGTGATTTTGATTTGCATTTCTTTGATGATTAGTGAAGCTGAGCACTTTTTCATGTGTCTGTTGGCTGCCTGTATATCTTCTTTTGAGAAGTGTCTATTCATGTCTTTTGCCCACTTTGTATGGGGCTGTTTGGTTGGTTTGTTTGTTTGTTTTCTTTTTGGCATGTTTGAGTTCCTTGTAGATCCTAGATGTCAGGCCTTTGTCAGATACAGAGTTGGCAAATATTTTTTCCCATTCTATGGGCTGCCTCCCTGCTCTCTCGTTGGTTTGTTTTGCTTTGCAGAAGCTTGTCAGTTTGATGAGGTCCCACTTGTCTATCTTATTTCTTATGGCACGGGCATTTGGGATTTTGATCAGGAATTGGTTGCCAGTTCCAGTTTCCATAAAGGTATCTCCTACATTTTCTAAGATTCTTATAGTCTGAGCTTTTTACATGTAGGTCTTGGATTCATTTAGAGTTAATTTTTGTGTGTAGTGATAGGTAGGGGTCCTGTTTCAATCTTCTGTGTGTGATCAGCCAGTTTTCCCAGCACCATTTATTGAATAGGTTCTCCTCTCCCCAGTGGTTGTTATTGGAGGCAAAGCTGTGGATTTTAGCTATCTATTTGTGGGAGGTGTAGAAACAGCCATAGAGTAAGGCCACAAGCTCTTCTTAACCAATGAAGTATAAGTTATTTATTTATTTATTTATTTATTTATTTATTTATTTATTTTTGAGTTGGAATCTCACTCTGTTGCCCAGGCTGGAGTGCAGTGGCATGCTCACGGCCTCCCCAGCATCGACCTGCTGGGCTCAGGCAATCCTTCTACTGCAGCCTTCCAAGTAGCCAGAACTACAGGTGCACACTACCATGCCTGGCTAATTTTTTTATTTATTGTGGAGATGAGGTCTCACCAAATTGCCCAGGCTGGTCTCAAACCCATGGGCTCAGGCAATTCTCTAACCTCGCCTCCCAAAGTGTTGGGATTACAGACTTGAGCCACCACACCCAGTCATATCAGTTATTCTTAAGTAAATCTTTTCAAGTTATTGCTTGCCTTTGGTTTATTTCCTATGCCCTGACATTTTTGTTTTTAATAGTTTTGGGTATTTTTTCAATTTGATACTTGTTGTCTGGAGAGGGGAAACTCCCCACATCATGCTATTGCTTTTCCACTTCACAAAAGTGAAGTGGAAAAGAACTGTATATACACATATATACATGTATATACTCATACACAAAATAGAATGATGCTAAGTGCTATATTGTACTGGCCTCAGCCGTCTGTGTAGGCTTTGACAAGCAGTGTGGCTGAGGGCTAGAGAATTGGGCTAGAGAGCTTTCAGTGCATGACCACAGGTTTAAACAACTGGTCTGGGGAAAGAAAAGAGAGAGTAAATAATAGTAAAGATGAGTTTCATCCTGCAATTAAGAGAAGAGTAAAGGAGAATATAAAGAGAAAAAAATCACTTAGTTATTCATGGATGTATTACATAGTATTTTAAAAATAATTAGAATTAATTACTTTCTGTCTTCAGTTATAATTTTACTGTAAAGGAAAATGCTCGAAAATAAACTTAACAACAAAGAGAAAGCTCCTTTGTTAAATATTTGAACAGGTCAGAGGAGAAGTTATAAAACCACCTTTTTTTTAGTACATTAAGAGTAGAAAAAAGTAACATTGTGGCTTAGAGGGTGGAAATTAACAGTTATCTGATACTTTAAAACTGTTTCTAAGTATACAAAGTACTCCTATGATGGTTATTACTATTATTTCTTACACTTTTTTAATGAATTCTTAGGTGGGTAAATGTTGTATATAACTCGGACACAAAAAAAACCCGTACATGCAACAAGTTGTTTCTGATAATAGATTGTAAGCAAAACTAAAGTAAGCCATTCAAATGACAACTCTCCTACCCACATTTTCACAGTTCTTTGCTGTTTCAAGCTGGAGTTTTATTTTCTCATTTATATTTAAAGAGTTCTCATTTAGCTATATTAACGATATACCTCATTTCAAGTGTGTTATACATTTTGAAACATTTTAACTTAATTTGATCACAACAATTCTGCTATTCTCATTGTACAGATGGTTTTCAGAGGAGTTAAGTAAGATAATTAGCATGTGGCTATATTAGTCATGATTCTATCCAGTAGCAAAAACACACAATTTGTACCCAGGGAATTTTTTAAGCCAAGTCAGATGTCCTTTCCATCTTCCATGCTGATGCAATGTATGGAGAAGATGTAATTCCTTGACAGAAAAATTGAGGCATTCAAAATACCAAAAATAAGTATATCTCTTCTTAATTGCATTTTTAGATATAGACGCACTAGCAAGTAATTAGTCACCCAAAGATTAAGCTCTGATCAAATAGCCACAGTGAGGGAAGGTCATTTAGAAGCTCCACAAACTTTTGTTTCTGTAGCACATTATGCAGATGTGCTGGACAAAGACATTTTTGTCAACAATGAACTGTATATATGATGATGATCTTAAGGATAATCATATCACAATTTCACTATACACTTTCTATGTTTAGTTCTGTTTACATACACAGATACTTGTCACTGTGTAGCAATTGCCTACAGTAACGTGCTGTGTGGGTTTGTTAGCTAGGAACAATAGGCGATACCATACAACCTATGTCATAGGCTCTACCATGTAGTTTTCTGTAAGTACACTCTGTGATTTCCTAAACGTGCATTTCTTAGAATATATCCCCATTGTTAAGTGACACATGACTGTACTTTGTACCAATCTAAACCCTTACCACTGTCTAATTTGTGTTATGGTTTTCTCTCCATATATGTTTTTTCTCCCAAAGAACCACAAAATTGTTGGTGGCAGGATGTTGGTCTAATTTTGTTATGAATCTCACACAGTGCTTACATAATGTTCTGCATACTGTAGTTCAGGATGTTTGTTAAACGAATTCATTAAAAACCCTATTCTTGTTTGTGTATTATGATTACATTTTCTTGGTTTATTGACAACAAAAGCTCTCAGATGAATGAAAGTATAAAAGTGGAGATTTGACGTGTGTTAATCAGTGAGAAATGCATGGTTAAGCTAAGAAGTTGCCATGAAAGAGAGAGAGAGAGAGAGAGAGAGAGAGAGAGAGAGAGAGGGAAAGAGGGAGAGAACTGAACTGATATGGATGGTATATAAAAAAATATTAGCAATATTAGATGAAAAAAGCTAAACAAAGGGATAACTGTGAGATAAGAAGAGGAAGGGTGGAGTCAATGTAGAAAAAGCTAGAAAAGGCACTAGTTGAACTAAACTTTGGCTAAATGTCCAAGAAAGGAACTCAGGAGGATGGGCCATAAATAATTCCTATAGCAGTCACCCTGGGAGGGCATGTTCAGCTTGAAAGAGAAAGTCAAAAAGAATAAGACTTCCACTAGCCAGTGAGGTACAAGGCATCATCCAACTAGAACCTGCATAGAAGCAGAATGAAATGAGGATAAGAAGTATCTCTCCTTTACTGAAAAGGATGCAGATCAACTTCAGCCATGTAGGACTAATACTAAAACAAACTGCAAGAAATAAAGAAAATGCTAATAGCAACTGCAAACCTAACAGGAAACATTTCACAAGTGTCTGAAGAAAGGAGAGAGCCAATGACAGAATTCCTGTAAGGGAGAAGCTGGCTTGGGTGAGGGGAAGCAGCACAAAGTGACAAAGATGAGGTTGCTGAGAGGCTGCTACAGGTAGTAAGATTGCTTTGCCCAAGACATTTACAAGAATGTGGGTTTGAAGCTGAATGCGTTAGACAAAGGAGCATGAAGATTCAAGAAGAGATATGGGCTCTGGATATGAGATCTAAGCACTGGTGATAAGAATGATTAAAGCTCTTTTAAGCCCAGGAATGCTTCATACACAATTTTAAGTAAATTACTGTGTAATTTGGGGATGTAGCCTTTCTTCATTACCATGAACCTTCATTAAATGTGCTAAACATAACCTTGACTTAAAAATACTTTGAGGAGCTAAGTAATTGGAAGCTATCCAGTTTGAGTGGGGGAGAAAGTATAGAAAAAATGTTATGTCGGGGAATGAAAAGGAAAATGAGAAGAATTTCAGTAGAAACAAGAAATTAGAGTTAGAGGGGACTGGATAAAATATTACCTCTTGTGCCTCAGCTTTCTCTTTCTGAGATAGTTGAAGGGTGCTTTGTTTTCCACTATATTTTTGTGGTAGTTTGAGACAATTTTACTTAATTCTCCATGGCTAAGTGAACTGAAAAAGTTAGGAACTTGGGATATCCAGAGTCTGCCATCTGGATTACACAAGAATCTCAGAAAAGCATTCCCTCATTCATTCACGAAACACATGCTTACTGACTGCATAAAGCACAATTTAGACATGGGGGATGGTATTCTACTGAATTAACCATGCTAATAGGACAACGATGAAATAAAGTAAAGAAAGAAAAAGCTAGTTTACATAAAGGATATCTGAAAATGCAGTTTACAAGGGTACATGAAAGAAACCCTGACTAAAGAGTCAATAGAATGATAAGTTTCTTCCAACAAGATCAGAGAGACTCTGAAATTTTGGGAACACATTTTAAACAAGTGAATCTCACCTCTCCATTCTGTTTTCATTATTTTATTCATTATTCACCATTCTGTCAGATACCACTAAAGAGGAGAAGGGATACACAGGAAAGCAAGGGTGCGTTTGTGTATGTGTGTGTGTGTGTGTGTGTGTGTGTGTGTGTGTGTGTGTTTAAGACATTTTGACAATGAGAGAGGCAATAATTGGGCCACTTCAACTTAGAACACACCTTGCTAACCTCTGCTTGTCTAAACCCAGGCAGGCTGGCTCAGGTGAGTGCACGGTATGTATGTGAGTGTTCACATACATACATGGTATTATGATGGCATTATGGATAGGAAATGCGTGAGAATATGAGAGGATAAAAATTTCTAATAATAATAATAATAATAACAATATGCCAGACATCATGTAATCTCCTTGAAATACAGTTCACTGAATTTATTGTCTGTTTATGACTTACATAATGACAAGACATTCTTTATAATGTCTTGCATTTATAAATTTGTGGGAGTGTTTAATTAATATTACTATGTACTTTTTCTTCAGGTTAGTGTCTATCTTTACACTTTTCACACCATATGATAATAGCTAGTATTCATTAGGTGCATATTAATTTCTAGGTGCCCGTGCACATAACCATATTTTAATCTTCACCAACAGTTCTCTGAGGTCACTGTTATTTCCTTTCTTTTTTGTAGATGAGGAAACTGCAGCTTGGACAATGTACGTTATTTCTCAAAGTTAAATGGTTAGTAAGTGGCATATTAGTGACTGAAGACATAAAGATTGACACTATACTTCACAACAAAACACCATACTTCACTAAGCTGCTACTGAAAGTCTTTATCATTTCCTGGGTGTGAAAAGGACACCGGGTAATGTTAGTTTGCCTTCCTGCAGTGCTCTATCATGGCACAAACTCACAGTCATCAGTGTCAAAATTCAGGTTTTCTTGAAGATGATGAAGGCACCTCGCATCTAAAATGCCGTCTGTATTTATTTTGTAAGACTACCTGTCTTCATTCCAAAGAAATAATGGGCAGCAAACTGTACATTGAAATCAACACTGATCCTCAGGTATTGAGCACGAAAGCTCAGTGCGTAAGTAAACTGTAGCTGAATTAGCCCTTACAAGTCTCCTAATCAGTTAGAGTTTTGGTTTTAAAACGTATTTATGCACAGAAATAGCCTGGGATAGTACTATTTTGTTTTATTTTTAGTTAAATTCACTAGTTCACTAATTCTCCAATCACTTACTTCAAATTGGCCCAGTGTTTATTAATTGCTCCCCTGTGTCCAGCAAATGAGGCTGCCTGCACAAAAAGATCACTTTTCCAAGGCATCTCTAAAGGCAGCATGCCTAGAAAATTAACAGCAGGTCTTGTCCAGAGATATACAAGTAATTAGGTGAAGTGGTTACTGAGGTTTTAGATCCATGCATTCAAAGTAAGATAATAAAATTGGAAATGGTTTCCATATAGGGCATTTTTAGCCTCCATTCAAGTTTGATAGTGAATGATATTTAATCAAAAGGACTTTGGGGTCAGGGAATAAGGCAACACAGAATTTGAAGTCCCTCTATTTCTCACTATTTTAAAATCCCTTTGGATAAACACATTAGCAGAAGTAACTGTGAGCTGAGCATGAAGGGCTATTCAGAATTCAGATACTCATTTCTGTGACAGTACTTGAAGTTTGGATAATGGAAGCAGTAGATAGTGGCCCCAGGCCAGGAAAGTCTACTTCTGAGAAGAAAAAAGAGGCTACTATGTGACTCAAAGCATTGTGAGCTTAAAGCTTAACCTCAGAGTTTCAACCCTTCTCTTTGCACATGGAAAGAATTCAAAAATAGAAAACTGTTAAACACAAAAAGGAATCAGAAATTTTAGCCAACTGTGTTTCCTATCCTGACTTTCCAAGGTCTTGTATATATCAATACCCCTCCATTCATTTATGCCTGTGAGTTTACATCAAAACCAAGACCATTTGATATATGTTCACTGAGAATGGATTCCAGACCAAACCCTATGGGGAAATGAAAGGACATAGGGAAGATAAAATAGCAGAAGGCTTTGGAATAAAAACAGGTGGACTTGTACTGCTAATACTGTCACATTACTGTGTAAATGTAATAGATGCTAAAACTATTCTTGTTGATATTACGCTCATTTTCCCACCTCCTTTTGTAGCAAAGGGCCTCCTTTCCTTTGGTCAGCCTCTTCCCCACTCCCCATTGTACAGTATCTTTCTGGATAGGTCCAAGGAAAAGGCACATGATATACACCAGGTCGATCAGAACTCTTCCTTGGAAGTTTTCCAACTAGAGGTGGGCATACCAGAAATCTGTCACATGGGAGGGCCTGTGTGCAAAAAATGGTCTAAGAACTTAGGACAAGCAGGGACGAATGGGGAACCTGAGGGCATGAGCTGTCATCCCTACGTGACTGGGGATAGGAAGGTGCCAAAGAATGACTTCCAGGTTTGCAGTTTGTGCAGCTGGTTGGAGTAAGCCATTATCTGCTGAGATGGAACTATCCCGTCTTTCTGACAATGTTGTCACTGCTCAGTCTCAGGTTGCTCTTGTGAACATAGGGGTGTGAGTGAACTTGTGGAGGGTAAGGTGCATGGGGACAGCACTCTGGACTTGAGGTATTTGTCCACCCAAGTCTTTTGCACTGGGTTAGATCAGTTGTTTCAATACATCCTGCTCCCACTTTGAAATCAAGAATCATGTGGTTAATAAGATTTAGGCTTTGCAGGCCATGGTCATCTGAGCACTTTGTGTTGGTGACTACAGAGCCTGGCTGCTGAATGAGGTCTAGTTCTAGAAAGATATACTCTGAAATGCATCTTCAGTCCCTGATTCCTACAGCATTTCTTTTTGGATAGCTTTAAGATCTCCCCCAGGTAGATAACTCAATTCTACCCTTCCCCTTTAAATTCCTGCTTTCCTAAGCATGCCCACACTGATTTTTTTTGTTTGTTTGTTTCCAGCAATGGAAAGAATCTTGACTAGTATTAAGACCTAGCTATCATAACTTTATTTTCCTTTTCTGTGGAGTTACATACATACTTCATGGTGTTATTAAGTATAAAATTAGATTAGACATAGAAAACACTCCACACATAATAAGTACTCAATAAGCAACAGCTGTTATCATTGTTGTTACTACTAATGCCGACAAGAGGAGGTCCTGAAAAAAATATCAAAAGTCTCCATTATAATAATTTTACATAATCCAATTTACACTTTGGATTCATGTGTATCTGGTCAAAATAAATACGTCATGGGAAGTGACCTTCTCTGTGAGCTAATATGTACCTGACTTGGGGCTAAAATATGAAGACCAGATCTTGACTTTGGTAATCAATTGGTATGCTGTCCACAGGTGAGCAACCATTGGGGATCTCATCAGCAAACCTCAACTAGGGGTCCTGGGAAACAAACTTGGAGTGATAGGTTGGGCCATGATTTACTTTTAGGTGAAGGGGATTTAGTCTGGCTTTTTAACCAGACATATACTTTAGCTCAGTGGGATTAATTTAGTTTAATGAAGAAGTAAAAGTGTCCCGACACATGATTCAATAAAATCTTGGTGATCAATCTTTGTTCAATTCCCTCTGAGAACCTGAAGGCTAATAGTGACACAGTTAAATGTGAAATCGCTGATCTGTCATATATTGATAAATGCTTGATGTTCCATGTCTGACAACCCTGCAAAAATAGAGTCACATGAGTTTTCCAAGTCAGTTGTCAGTGCTTGAGAAGCTCTTTCTTATCTTGAGAAGCACATTTCACAAGCACTAGGTGGGCAGGGCACTGCTTTAAGCACTTTTCATATATTCACTCATTTAATCCTTGAGCTTTATGATGTTGTTATTTATATATTATTCCCATTGAATAGATAAGGCTACAGAGGCCCTGGGGTAAGTGACTTTGGCAAATTCATATGGTTAATAAGATCCAGACTCAAACCAGGTAATCTGGTTCTAATTCATTCCCACACAAACCTACCCACCATCAATACAACTACTAGTACTACTGCAGGTCATTGCAGGGAAGTGAATGGACTCCAGAGTGACTAAGCTGAATATAAGTACTAGGGATAGGAAGGTGTCCAAGAATGACTTCCAGGTTTTCAGTGTGTGCAGCTGGTTAGAGGAAAGAAAGCATTATCTGCTGAGATGGGCAATATTTCGTCTTTATGACAATGCTGTCACTGCTCAGTCTCAGGTTGCTCCTGTGAAAATGGGGGTGCCAGTAAGCCTGAGGAGGGTAAGTAAGGTGTGCTGGGAGAACACTCTGGACTTGAGGTATGTGTCCACCCAAGCCTTTTGCAGAATTAGTTCAGTTGTTTCAATACATCCTGCTCCCACTTTGAAATCAAGACCATAAGGTTAATAAGATTTAGGTTTTGCAAGCCATGGTCATCTGAACACTTTGTGTTGGTGGCTTTAGAGCCTGGCTATTGAATGATGTCTATTCCAGAAACGTATACTCCAAAATGCACCTTCAGTCTTAACTTTCTTCTGTCCCTCTCCTCATATATTCAGCCCATCACCTATCCATTGCACTATTCACCATGTCCTGGTTACTGCCCCTGGCCTTTGGTGGTCTATGTTACAGTTGCCACAGTAAGGAAGGGGCAATGTGTTATTGTTTTCTGAAGTTATTTTTGTACCTTTCATATATGCTTCAAAAGTTTATTTTAAGGAACATCTCGGGGCTTAAATTAAGCTTAATTTTTCCATCTGGTTTGTCTCCATGTGTTTAGAAAATGTTTTTATATTTTAGAAATTCAGGTTATAAGAAGAAATGACTAGCTAATTCAGGAGATTTGTTTCATTCTCTAGAAAAGCCTAGTTACTAATACTAGCATGATATCCTTAGGGATAATTCAGATCATTTATGATTTGACCTTGGGGTACAGATGGTGAGCTTAAGTGCAATAAAGTCCAGAACTATGTGGAAGAGGAAGTCTTCTTGGAACTCATTCATAATTTATTCCTTGAACATTTACCGAATACCTACTCTGTGCCAGGCATCAAGCTGAATAAATTGTGTCCTCAAATATCAAGAAGAACTATGTAATCTCATGAGGGTGAACACACACAATGTTTGTAACAGCTCCAATATGTCTCAGTCATAACCTAAAGGGGATTGAGTTTTTGTTTGGGAACCAGAGAAGAGAATTAGGCAAAGAGACTTCTGGATTGTCATGCTGGAGTCACCGATTTAAGGTTCCCCTCTCAAAAACTGTTTGAATCAGAGTCCCAAACAGAATGAAACTTTGACTGTGTTCAGATTCAGTTCAAAAGATATTTTGAATTCTAATTCAATCACTCTAAAAATAGATTTCTTCCAGCTCAAACTGGTTTAACATTTTTGTTAAAAATTTTTAAGTATTGAGAGGAGGAAATTAACACTTGGGTTTGTTATGAGAATTTCAAACAGGCAGAGAGTGCCTTGGCTTTATGTTTGCGGGACGGGTTATATCAAGCATCTGGTAGAGATGCAGACCTTCAGAAAAGGGAGAACAGTAGTTAGGGTAAGTCCATTGTTTCTTGAGTTTGGTGTATTCCTAATGGGCTTGAGAAGGAAGCGGAGAAACCCAGCCAAATTAACTAGCATATAGTGTCAAAACTGGCTGAGGAATTTTGAAGGCAGAAAGAGCTTTTGATCAGGAAGCAGTATCCTGGGGGAGATCAAAAGCCTGTTAGATACAACTGTTAAGATGGAACTTAGTGCTAAAAGGGTCATTTGGATAATTAAAGCCTTATATGTGGTACTTATTGCCTCTATCCTAAGATGCCTCTGGAGGGAACAAAGGACCCTGTCTGTATTGACAGAGATGTGAGCAGGAATCCTACTTTTGTGCCTACACCAGCAGGGGAGAATAAAGTGGTTTGTGGCGGAGGAGGTCTTGGCGACCACAAGTAGCCCAGAGGTCACAGCCTGGCAGCCCACGGGCCATCATAGACCCAAAGAGAAGTGTTTTTTGGCCTGCACACTGTTTAAGATTCAGTTGATTTCACCAGGAGAAAAATCCAGTTCTGTGATTTTCCTTGAAAAACCAAAAGACCTGAAAACTCTTAATTCTCACATGGCAACATTTGGCAGAATTTTAGTAGCATCTGTCCCCTTTAGATAGGACATGAAGTTTCCAGTTTGCCCCCAAGCCAAGTGCTTGTATTATTACTTATTTTTAAAATAACAGTCTCTACATTCTTATCTGTATTAAAAAGGGAACCTAAACAATAGATGTGTTGGGCTAACGTGGCCTGATGCTAATCAGCAGTCAAATCATGCCCAACTCCCCTGGCTCACCAAGATGCTTCCTGATGATCATCTGGCTTTCCTACGGAGCTGCCTGCAGGGAGGGAATGTACTGGTCAGGCTGACATGAATATTTATTTTGTTTGACAGCTATTTCTTATTAGAAATAGATATATTATTATTCAGACTTACTCATTAGTCTTCATTTTTTTTGAGCCTGAATCAGCATTTCCAAATCCAATTAACTTTGCTACATATGTGAGAGTGTTCTTATGAGTCTATGTGGCTCAGGCCAGACCCTCAACACTAACTAATATATGAAGGTAATTTCACTCTGAAAGGGCCTTTCTGTGTGGCCAGCCAACTTTCCATGGCCCTGCAATCATGTTGTGCTACCCTTTCTCCAGTGGACCTTCAAATCCTTCTCAGAAAGTTAATGTGGGGATTCATTGAGTTATTGCAAGTAATACTGTAGCACAGTAAATGTCATGTAACATAGTGAAAAAAATGCTCAATTAGTGTTAGCTGTTATGATGATCATGACTGCAGTTACTGAAGTTGCTATAACTTCACCCTTATATCTTAATTATACCCATTAAATAGGTCTCACTTCTTTTTTTCAAGTTCCTGATAATAAAGATTATAATTCATTTGATATGGGTTGCTGGGGACAGAGGGAATTTCAATAAACTGTCTCTAATTCCTTAACTAATTTAAAGTTAGTCTGAAATAGCTCCTTCTACCATAGGGTGTCAAAATGTACTTTCCTACTTACAATCAAGGTTACCTTAAAAAGAAAAGGAAAGAAGATCTCAAACATATTGAACACTTACTCTCAGCATCATTAGATATAAAACATGTTTGCAATGACATTCCCAATTTCAATTCAACACCAAGAGATTCTCTCCCTGACCTAGACCTAGATCTCCAGAGATCCAAAGGTTGTGGGAGGTTGAAGAAACAAGCTTCTGTATGATCAGGTTTGGCTCCAGTCCATTTCTTTCCAGGACCTTGCCCTAGTTTGGATTGAGATTCAAGACAAATTCACTAGAATCTGAGGCACTGAGATGAATGTGTTGAAGTCAAAAGCCAAGAAGGAACAAGATGAGATTATACCCCAGGGAGAGTTAAGGAAGTAAGACAAATTATACCCTAGAAAGAAGAAGATGGGTCAGGGCCTAACACTAGCAACACAACAGGCAAAGAGGAATTTAAATGAGACTAAGAACAGAAATCAGAGCAGATGGCAGCTTGCCATCAGTAAATCTGAGATCCAAACCAGTGGGGTTATCACTGTCAAAATTTGCTGACCCTAGCGGGGCTGGCCTGGTGTCTTAGGACAGATTTGGATGCCAAGACCTAGGACAAAAGTTCAGGAATCTCCCTAAAGCAGCAGGAAATGCCAGCAACAAGGATCCTAAGACAGATAACGCAAGGCATTACAAATAAAAGGTGGTCCAATACCAAGGACAGCAGGCAACGGAAGCAATCCAAAGGAACCAAAGCAAGTATCTGGAACAGGGTCAAAGAGCCAAGGGTTTAGCAACAGGGGTCAGGAGGGCAGTTAAAGATCAAAGTAAAATTGGTAGGAAGCAAAAGAGTGAGGATTAGATAGGGAAAAGAAGGAAGAAGGACAGGTTGGCATTTGGAGTTGTTGCATCAAAGGCTAACTACTGTGTATGACTTACTTTAGGGATTGGCAAATAGGTCAGATTCACAGGGTCAAGAGCAGGGAGAAAGGAATAAAGGTAAGGTTCAAAAACCGGAGCAAATTCTTTATGAAACCAAGCCCAGAGAGGGGAGATGAACTGATGGTGAGATGACAGGATAGATGAATGGAAAACATGCACAGTCTGTCCCATTTAGGATGTCTCACTTTCTGCTGTAGCAAGACATGCACTGCATGAACTTCTTGGAGCCTCACTTTCTTCTTCTGCACTGTGAAGATCAATACCACCTCCAGAAGCTGTGCTGAGTAAGAAACCAGCCAATAGAAGAAATGCACTCATCAGGGTGGGTACCATATTGCAGGTGCTCAAGATGTGACACTTCCTTCCAGGTACTCTTGGCTCTTCTTAGTGGAGACAGACCTATGTGACTGAAAGGCTGATTGGTAGAGCTGACTGGGCTTTGCCAGTGCCCTGCATGCAATGGCACAGACTTAAAACCCATAACCACTTCTAGTGGCTATAGAATAAAACAGTAACTCATTATACTCTGGTTCTCTCTACTAATCTGGACTCCTTCTCCTTCCCTTCTAGCTGGGAGAACCAATCTCCCTGCGTCTCACCATTTCCCAAGCATGTCCCTTCTTTCTTGCTTCTTTGCTTTGGTTCACACTTGATCTATTTAGAAAAACCCTTCAATCTTGTCTTCTTCCCTTTGCCCAAACCCTGCCCACCTAACAACTCAAAGCCACTTTTACTAATGACTGTTCTCCACGCTTTTCTTCACTCCCATTGTACTCTGATTTTACCTTTCTAACATCTCATTTCCAGGAGGCTTGTTAAAACACATTACTGGGACACCTTCAAGTTTCTGATTCAGTATGTCTAGAGTGAGGCTCCAGAATTTGCATTTCTAACAAGTTTCCAGATGATGCTAATGCTCTGGTCTGGGACCACATTAGGAGAACCACTCCATAACACAATCAAATAACAAAAAGAGTCTGAGCTAGGACTCGGAAATTTGATCCTGATTCTGCCACTTGCTACTGGTGTGACTTTGGGCACTCTGGGCCTCAATTTATTTATCTGTAAATGGGACAACTCCTCAGGAGATTGTGTTGAAGTTTAAATAATATGAAAATGCCCAGAGCAGAGTCCTTTGTACATTGGAGGAACTCTGTTGCTGTTAATTCCATAAACCAAATGCAGTTCTTGTTACTGATAAACACAATTTTCTGCCTTCTGTCTTTTGTGGTGGTGGCACTTTTGTCCTTGATGGAATCAGTTGATGAATTATTTCCTGTATAACCAAAACACTGAGAGGCAATGCACTCAGTCTGTTCAGAAGGCTGGCACCTGCTTCTTCATCTGCTTGCAGTCTGGTCACTACAACTTTGCTTCCAAAAAAAATGAAAAAAAGGATTTTGTAAGTGCTACTTTTGGTTCATTTTCCCATGGTACTCAATATCAATAATTATAAAGATAATGATAATAATTTTTCTGATTTGGGTAGAGAGATATAGTCTATAGGGTACTTTACACGTGCTACAGTATTTAAATCTAACAATGAGCCAGCAGGGAAGGTATTATTACCTGTCATTTTCTAGATGAGAAAATTGAGGTGCTGAGTGGTTAAGCATGTTTCTCAAGCTCCCAAAGCTAGTATCAAACAGCTGTCATATAACCCTTTTGGGTCCAAATGTGAATCATGCTGGGCAAAATCTACAATAACAGCAGTTATAGTCAATAACCCCAAGCAACACACACAACCCTTCCCTTTTCCCACTATCAAAAGTAAATAGAATGAAAATTTAAAGTTGTAGTAAAAATTAGAGAAGTTCCAGATTAATATGGCCAATATAAAGCAGTCAGAATGAGTTTCTCCTACAGAGTAAACCAAGATAAAGAGAATTTTCTCAGCACTCATGGAGGAACAGATCCAGCAGCACACCCCATGAGTCTCTAACAGAATGATAATAACCACTTAGTGCAAAGAAGAAGAAGAAAATCTCTCAACCTTGGCTGGAACTGGCTAGACTTGTTCTTGCACCACCACAGTCCACCACAACCTCCAGACACAGTGGAGAAGATGAAGTGACGGGAATTCAGGAGTTTTGTGCTCCTGACACAAACTTGCAGGTCTCCTGGGGCTTTGGAACCTCAGTCCCTCATAGGGAACTGCCTTTCCCACAGCTGGGCTCTGCCATGGAATGGTGCAGGAAAAATAGCCTTGAGCAGTGAGTAGTGTCAGTCACCATTTCCCAGGAACTCAACTGTTGTTGGGATCTGGCCTTCACTAAAGACTACTACAGATTCAAGGTAAAGATGTGGGGGAAATATTCCATGTAAACGGAAACCAAAAATGAGCAGAAAAGTCATTCCCATATCAGATAATAAAACAGACTTTAATAAAAATAAAAAGAAGAGAAAGATGGCTATTATATAGTGATAAAGGGACTGCTCCAATAAGAGGACACAAAAATTTAATGTATATGCACCTAACACCACAGGCCCCAGCTTTATAAAACAAATTCTACCAGAACTTTAAAAAGAGAGAGAGAGATATAAAATGATACAATAATAGTAGGAGACTTCAATGCTTCATTGATGCAATAAACACATTATCAAGGTAGAAAGTCAACAAGGAAACATTGATGTTAAACAGGACTCTAGAGCAAATGAAGTTAACAGATACATACAGAATATTCTATCCTCAAAATACAGAATACACATTTTTTTGTCACCAGCACATGGCACATTCTCCAAGATAGATCATATGATAAGCCACAAATCAAGTATCAATACATTTTTTAAAAATCAAAATCATATCAAACACCACCTCAGACTGGAATAAAACTAGAAGTTAACTCCAAGAAGAACTCATGAAACCAAACAAAGATATAAAAGTAAATAATTTGCTCCAGAATATTCCTTTGGTCAACCATGAAGTCTGGATGAAAATTTAAAAATTTCTTTAAATGAATGACAACAATGAAACAAGTTATTAAAAACCTCTGAGACACAGTCAAAGCAGTGCTCAGAGGAAAATTTATAGGACTTCAGGTTTATATATATATTTTTTTTTCCACCCCCTCCTCCAGGTTTATATTAATGACACTGAAAGATCACATATTAACAACCTAACATCACACCTCAAAGAACTAGAAAAACACAAACAAACAAAACCCAAAGCTAGAAGAAGAAAAGAAATAATAAAGATCAGAGCAGAACTAAATGATATTGAAATAAAAAATACAAATACAAATCAGTGAGACTTTGAACTTTGAAAAAAATATGCAAAATTCATAGACCACTAAGATCAAGAAATGAAAAGGGAAGTCTCAAATTAGCTAAATCAGAAACGAAAAAGGAAACTTTTTACAACTCCTATGAAGGAAATTCAACTGGTCCTCCAAGACTATTATGAACACCTCTAAACAAACAAACTAGACAATCTAGAGGAAATGGATAAATTCTTGGAATCATACAACCCCCCAACTTTGAATCAGGAAGAATAGAAATCCTGAACAGACCAATAATGAGTAGCAGAATTGAAGCAGTGATTAGAAGTCTCTCAACAAAAAAACATCCAGGAACTGATGGACTCAGAGCTGAATTCTAGCAGACCTTCAAAGAAGAACTGTTACAAATTTCACTGAAGCTAATCCACAAGATTGAAGACAAGGGAATCCTCCCTATCTCATTCTATGAGGCCAGTATTACTCTGATACCAAAGTCAGGAAAAGACACAATAAAAAAAGAAAACTAAAGGCTAATATCCCTTATGAACATAAATGCAAAAATTCTCAGTATAATATTAGCAAACCAAATTCAGCAGGACATAAAAAAAAAAAAAAAAAATGGAGCACAACCAAGTGGGTTTTATCCCAGGAATGCAAGGTTAGCTCAATATATTCAAGTCAATAAACGTGACCCACTACATACTGGAATTAAAAACAAAAATCATGTGATCATTTCAAGAGACACAGAAAAAGCATTTGGCAAAATCCAGCATCTCTTCGTGCTAAAAACCCTCAGCAAAATAGGCATGGAAGAAACATTCCTCAAAATAATAAAAGCCATATATGACAAAATCGCAGTCAATGTCATCCTGAATGGATAAAGTTAAATGCATCCCCCCTCAGAACTGGAACAAGCCAAAAATGACCACTTTCACCACTCCTATTCAAGATAGTACTAGAAGCCATAGCCAGAGCAATCAGGCAAGAAAAAGAAATAAAGGGTATTCACATTGGAAAAAATAAATCAAACTATCTCGGTATGCCAACAATATGATCTTATACCTATAGAACCCTAAAGACTCCTCCAAAAGATTACTGGGCATAAGAAATGATTATGGTAAGGTTTCAGGGTACAAAAGAACACACAGAAATTAATAGCACTGCTGTACATCAATAACCACCAAGCTGTGAATCAAACAAGAATTTAATTCTGTTTACAATAGCAGTCAATAAATTAAAGTACCTAAGAATAAATATATTTAACCAAGAAGGTGAAAGATGTCTACAAGGAGAGCTACAAAAGTCTGATAAAAGAAATTGCAAAAGACACAAATAAAGAAAAATTCCATGCTCAGGGACTGGAAGAATCAATATTATTAAAATGACCATATTGCCCAAAGTAATCTACAGATTAAATGCAATCCCCATCAAATGACCAATGTTATTTTTCACAGAATTAGAAAAAAAATCCTAAAATTCATATAGAACCATAAAAGAGCCAAAATAGCCAAAACAATCCTGAGCAAGAAGAACAAAGCTGGAGGTATCACATTACTTGACTTCAAATTATACTACAAGGTTGTAGTAAACAAAACAGCATGGTACAAGTACAGGAACAGACACATGGACCAAGGGAACAGAATAGAGAATCCAGAAATAAACTAAAATACCTACAACCAACTGATCTGTGACAAAGTGGGAAAAAACATACACTGGGGAAAGGGCACCCTATTCAACAAGTGGTATTTCCTATTCAACAAATAGGAAAATTGGATAGCTACATGCAGAAAAATGAAAATTGATCCATATCTCTCCCCATATACAAGAATTAACTCAAGATGGATTAAAGACCTAAACAACAGACTGGAAAACATAAAAGTCCTAGAAGGAAACCTAGGAAAAACTCTTCTGAACATTGGCATTGGCAAATAATTTATGGCTAAAGCCCTGAAAGCAAATGCAACTAAAACAAAAATAAATAATTGGGATTTAATTAAACTCAAAAGCTTCTGCACAGCAGAAGAAGTAATATACAGAGAAACAGACAACCTACAGAGTGGGAGAAGATATTCGCAAACTACACATCTGACAAAGGACTAATATCCAGAATCTACACATAACTCAAACAAATCAGGAAAAAAGCAAATAACCCTATTACAAAGTGAGCAAGCAACATGAATAGGCATCTCTCAAAAGAAGATATACATATAGCCCACAAACGTATGAAAAAAATGTCCAACATCACTCATCAGGAAAATGGATATTAAAACCAAAATGAAATACCACCTTGCACTAGTAAGAATGACCATTATTAAAAAAGCAAAAAACATTAGATGCCAGTGCAGATACACAGCGAAGGAAACACTTATACACTGTTGATAGGAGTGTAAATTAGTACAGTTGATGTGGAGATTACTTAAAGAACTACCATTTGATCTTGGAGTCCCACTACTAGATATCTATCCTAAGCTACAGAGGTCCTTATATTAAAAAGACACCTGCACCCACATGTTCATTAAAGCATAATTTACAATGGCAAAAACATAGAGTCAACCTAAATGTCCATCAACTGATTAGTGGATATGAAAATGTGGTATATATACACCATGGAATACTACACAGCCATAAAAAGGAACGAAATCATGTCCCTTGCAGCAACATGGATGGAACTGGAGATCATCATTCCTAAGTAAATTGGCGCAGAAACAGAAAACCAAATACCACATATTCTCATTCATATGTGTGAGCTAAACAGTCACAATGATGGAAATAATAGATACTGGGGATACTATAAGAGGGGGCGATAAGGGTCATGGTTCAGAAGCTACCTGGGGCACAATGTCCACTATCTGGAGAATTAACCACCTGAGACCCAATTCCCACCAAAGTATGTCCATGTAATGACTATGCATGTGTACTCCTTGAATCTAAAATAGAAAAATATATTAAAAATTAGATGAAATATATTAAGGTGATGCTATATAATTCTCTACACAGAAACAAGACACTTTTTTTTTTTTCCCAAAACAGGATGGTATCAGAATCACAGGTAAGGAAATTTCCCCAGTCAGGCCTTGTTATCTAAGAAACCGGATTTTGAGCAAAAAGGTATATCTTTGTTTATCCACTCTTAGTTTTTAACAAATCTGTTCACTGTCTTGAAGATTCCAACTCAAATGTTCCCTCTTTTATTTTCCCTTTCTCAATGCCCCTAGTTAGAGTAGAATTTTCTTCTCTGTGATACCATGGTCTATGTGATCCTTGGAAGATGGGACAAAGATTGATTACTTTTCCTGTGCTTCACAATGGCAGAGGGTTCACATAGTGGATGTTTGATGGAGTTTCCTTTGGAAACTGCCTTTCCCCGAAGCTAGCCATATGATCTGATTAAGATTAATTACTCTCAGCTCCGGGATGACTGATTCTCTTTTAAAAAAAAAAACAACCATGTATTCAATATCCAGCCACCATGTTGGATCCTAGAAGAGTAGGTAGTCCAGCAGGTCAATAAGACAAAGGAAGACTTTGCTTCTGAAGGCTTCTAGAAGTGATAGAAATGTATTTGCTCTTCTGGGAAGCCAATGGAAAAGATGGACTTTCTTTTTCTGGAATTCTATCTGTCTTAGTTTCTCATGTAACCATCTAAAACTCCTAAAGGCACCTCAAACTCAATACTTGCCAAGAAGAAATCACCATTATCAAACTTTGGCTCCTCCCTCTGTCTTTCCTGCATTTGTGGATAGCCCCCATCTAGTACCTAGCACCTGCTGGTCATCATGGACTTCTCCCTCTTTCTGATCATATAATATTCAGACAATATCTTGCCATTTTTTCCTCTTCAATATGACTCTAATTTATTACCTTATTTTTAAACTTGCCCTTTATTTTCCCTACTTTGAGCCCCCATCGTGCCTTGCCAGTACATTTTCAGAGCTTCCTACTTGATTTTCTTCCTTCCAGCCTAACTCCATTTAATTAGACCTCGACACTGCCTCCAGGTTCAAGTCTGACTATAATCCACAGCAGTTCAGTTTGCCCCTATCAGATACAGGATAAATCTCGGTTTTTAAATAATGATAAGCAATTCTCTTCAAGATCTGGCCTCTCCTTACTTCCTCAGGCTCACCTCTTCCTAACATGACTCCCTAATAATCTACACTTGAGCAATCCTGAATTTATACCATGTTCTCACTTGTCCTTATGTTTACCCAGGCTGAGTCTTGCACTTTAATGCCTTTCTCCTCCATGTCTGCATGGCTGACACTTTATCTTTATTTTAAAATCTAGTTCGGCTGGGCTCGGTGGCTCAGCCTGTAATCCCGCACGTTGGGAGGATGAGGTGAGTGGATTGCCTGAGCCTGCAGGTTCGAGACCCGGCTGGGCAGCGAGACCTCATCGCTATAATAAATCAAAAAATCAGCTGGGCGTGGTAGCGCGCACCTGTAATTCCGGCTACTCGGAAGGCTGAGGCGGAAGGATCGCCGGAGCCCAGCAGGTCGAGGCTGCGGTGACCGGGAGCGGCCACTGCACTCCAGTCTGGGCGACAGAGTGAGACTCCAACTCAAAAAAAATAAAAATAAAAATAAAAAAATAAAATAAAATAAAACCTAGTCAAGTACAGTATTAGCTTCTCTGAATCTTTTCTTGATGCTGCAGGTAAATGCAGGATCTTCTCTCATCTGGCATCTTGTGATCCTAACCTTGAGTATCCCCAAGTCTTTCTGCCTACCTTTCCTTTATAGTCAATACTACAACCCTCCATCATCAAACATCCTAAAATTCCCTGCAGGAGCAATTACCATTTGTATTTCAACAATTGGGGCTATACTTCTACTATCTCTTTACTTCATTGGTTTCATCAGTTCATTTCCTGGTACTCCCCTCCCTTTTATAAAGACATTGATAGAAGGTGTGTAGTCTTGCCTCCCATCTCAACTCCTGTTTTCATTCTCAGAAACGCCAATGTCTGTGGGGATGACCCAGATAAACCCCTGTGTTCCTAATTCTTTTATCTTATTATTACAGAGAACTTTCTATCACTTCACTTTAGCCGCACAATTTCAAGGTCACACCCTGTACTTATCATCAATATAAACTAAGCCACTGCTAAAATTACAAATGCCTAACCTTACTCTCTAAACACAACCTTGAAACTTTCTGACTCAATTGTGTAGATAACATTACACACAATCTTCACCTATACTCTTTGTGTGTGTGTGTGTGTGTGTGTGTGTGTGTGTGTGT
>NW_007249405.1:376281-512639 GCF_000164805.1 Carlito syrichta | reverse complement strand
TGGGCTCTGGCAATCCTTTCCACCTCAGCCTTCCAAGTAGCCGGAATTACAGGCGCGCACCACCACGCCCGGCTGATTTTTGATTTATTGTAGAGATGAGGTCTCGCTGCCCAGGCAGGTCTTGAACCCGCGGGCTCAGACAATCCACTCACCTCAGCCTCCCAAAGGCGCGGGATTACAGGCTGAGCCACCAAGCCCGGCTTCACTTATACTCTTAATATTGATCTCCAAAGTACATATAGCTTAGGAGCTGCTGGAGAAAATTTAATGAACTGTGGGGAGAAAATATTCCAACTTCTATTTATTTTAACTCATCTTTTGGCATATGTTTTATCACATATATGATATACTAGTAGAATGATTTTTTAAAAATAGTTTTACACACATAAGAGCATGAACTCTGCAGCAAGACTCTGTGAGTTCTAATCCTGTGGTATTTACTAAATGTGTGACCCTAGGAAAGTTACCTAAGGACTTTATGCCTAGTTTTCCCATTTGCAAGATTGTATAGCAGAGATTTCTATCTTATGGAGTTCTTATGAAGGTTATGAAGCTTGAAAGTGTTAATATTTGTAAAGCACTTAGTTCAATACTGGAACATAGAAAGTTCATCTAACTGTTAAACAAATAAATACTTGTGCATGCATATATGAAGAACATATATACCTAAAATGTTTTAATTTTTAGGGAACACTTATTTACAAAATATGAAGGCAATTTCTTGTATCCATTGTCTTCTACCCTAAAGTTTTTTCTCTGTTCTTTTTCTTCCATATCCAATTTAGATAACATTAGTCTGAGCTCTCTGCTCATTCTCCCCCATTATACATTCTTTTGCAAATCTAAAAATATGGGTGAATTTCAAAACTGCCACCATTGAACTGTACCCAGGGGCCAATATCATTAGAGAAGAATCACCTGAGCAGGCTGGTGTAACTCCATGTTGATGACCATCAGCTCTCTAAGGGCTTTCTACCCCAATTCTATGTTCTACTTAGTCTTTGGGGATCTGCCTCATTCATCAGTGACTATTTCATATCTCTTCTTCAAACTTCCCAACCCTACTCTCTCTATTGTATTTTCAGCATGCATCGTTTACTTTTTCATTCATTGAAAAATCTTACAATCTTCAGAAGAGAACTTCTTCGTAACACGGCCAATTCTGTAGATTTGTTAACATCTGCTCACAACTTTTGCTTCTTTTTTGTAGTTTCTACTGAGGAAGATATTTTTCCTTCTCAAAGGCTAATATCGTCCACTTGGGGTCTGGGCCTTCTACCCTGTTAACTTAACACACCCTTTGCTTCCTTAGTGCCACCTTATGTTCTTTATGCTTCCATACTAGATCCTTATAATCTTTCTACTGGGCTATGCTCTGCAGTATCCACACAGGATTTGGTATTTCCCTTCTTAGAAAGAAACAAGAAAAGAAAAGAATATATATCTGTGGCTGCCCAACAGCCTTCAGCTATTGACCCATTTCTCTCATCCAATTTATAGACAAACTTCTTGAAACCTCATTTTTCTACCTCCTTCCATTTATTCTTTGATCAGCTCTATTCTGAATTTTGCTCATGGCCACACTGACATGCTACTTAAAAGTTCAACAGGGTTCTCCAAATTCAAAACATGGTTCTCTGCTCTCGTCCTCCGCCACATCCCAGCAGGATTCCATACCAATGGCTTCAGCCCTTTTTCTCCTGGTTTCTGAGCACATTCCCAATTTTTCTCAGACCTCTAGGGCTGATTTTTTAAAATCTAGGTCGTAGCTGTTGCCATCCTCAGAATGATGAAGAAACTCAAGTCTTTTCAAAAGAGTCCTAATTTGCACCCTCTCTCTCTTCCCACTCTCTAGGAGATTCATTCATTCCCCTTGGCTTTAAATAACATACCTATGTTCATCACTTCTACATTTATGCTCCTCTTAGAGCAATATAATTCGATAATCCTATTGCTTTAATCTCCAGAATAATACCAGCATCCATCTCTCACCTAGAGTAAATCACTATCACCTTTTACCATACCACTGTCAACATATTATAGTGCTTTCTCTGTTTTTTCTTTTGCCCCATTTTCATCCAATGCATTCTTCCAAAGGCGGTGAGAGGGATCTCTTACAAGCACAAATTAATTTAGAGCCATTCTGTCCTTCACTGCATTCCAAATAAAGTTTGCATTCCCTTCCTTGGTCTGTGAGACCTCCATGTGGCCCCTGTCCACCTTTTCAATCTCAGTTTGTGCCATTCTCTCCCTTGAGCACAAGCTGTGGCCACTCTGACTAATCTCCAAACACACCAAGTTTTGTCTAACATGAATGCCTCAGCGTATACTGTTTATACTCTTGGCTTTCGCAGTGCTTGCAACATGGCCCCTCCCTCTCAGTCTTCAGGTTCTAGCATAAATATAACCTCTTTGGGCATGACCCCTCCTTTCTCTTTAAATCAGTATCATTATTATCCATTTTGATTCCCTGTTCATTTTCCTTCTTAACTTTTCTCCTCTTTGCGATGATATGTCTGTTTATTGATTACTGTCTGTCTCCTAGACTGGTACACATCCTTGCACAGTAAACTCAACTCTGAGCACAGTCTCAATCAGTAGGGTCTCACATTTTAGAGTTCAATCTTAGCTTCAGTATTCACTGTCTGTAGAAATTGAGTAAGATTTTTAACATTTCTATGCCTTTGTTCTCACATCTATAAAATGAGAATGATTATAGTACAAAGATTAAGTAAAATAATCTATTTACAGCACTTAGAACAATGTTTACTATTGCTACCACTCCTGATGATGGTGATGATGATGATGACAATGATACTATTTGTAACATTCAATACAATTGCTGAATAAACAAACAAGTGAATAAAGATTCAGGCTTATATTATTGTGCATCTACGATGTTCCAGGCACCATGCTATTTGCCATTACATATTCTCTCTTTCAAAAATTATGTTCTCATAACAACTTAAAAAGTCAGATAGTATTATCTATCCTTAGGACAAATTATTCAGAGAATTTAAGTAACATTCCCCAAAATCCTTAGCTCCAAAGTTTTAGAACTAGGAATTGAAACCAATTTGCCTCCAAGTCTGGTGCTGTTTCCAACAATCTGCTGACCATGACAAATGCCGTGTCCATGAGAACCAGTCAGAATCTTTTAAAGTACAGATTCTTGGTATCATACCTGGAGACAAATTCTTCAGTTTTTTGTGGGATCCTGAACTTTGTAGCATTCACAACTTTGGTACCTTTCTTTTTTTTGTTTTTTTTTTAACTTTCAATTTTGATTAATGTGGGGTACAATTCAGGGTTAAGTTACAAATGTTCATTATGCAGGTACCCTTGTTGATGAGGTGTGCCCCTCCCTCCTCTGGCAGTTTCCCTCAACTGCCAGTCTCATCCCCCCTCCCCTGGCAGTTTCCCACTACTGCCAATCCCTTTCTTATAGTATTATGATAATTCTTCAAGGTCCACTTATGAGTGAGAACATATGGTACTCTGTTCTTTGTTTCTGTGCCTTTGAAGTAAAGCTGAAATGGAAACCATTGCTAAGTCCTGCCTCTGCTTTGTGGTTCTATGGCTTCACTCCTTGGCCCCACAGTAATAATGTGAGCCTGTTTGGTGGGTCATAGCAAGAAGGTAAAGAGGTCCTCTTGGTAGGTCTTTCCCTTTCATAATCACAACCTGAACTTCCACTCTTGCCTGAATATGGCTGAGAATGTGCTTGTGACTGCATCAACACAAACCCATCACCAGAGGCTAGAAAATACCACGGTATCATCATAGTGTTTTGAATTTTTGTCTTAAATCTGGAGGTAAGTAGAAAAGCAACTTGCAAGAAGACTTAGAAGAAATGGCTTTCCTTAAATTGGGTAAGAAAACAGTGATAAGCAAATACATTTCCAAATAATTATGTTACTTTTTTTTTTTTTTTTAGTTGGAGTCTCATTCTGTTTCCCAAGCAGGAGTGCAATGGCATACTCATGGCCACCCTAGCATCCACTTGCTGGGCTCGGATGATCCTGCCACCTCAGTCTTCCAAATAGCTGGAACTACAGGCACACGCTACCATGCCTGGCTATTTTTTTAAAAAATGTATTTATTGCAGAGATGAGGTCTCGCCAAGTTGCCCAGGCTGGTCTTGAACCCACGAGCTCAGGCAATCCACCTTCCTTGGCCTCCCAAAGTCTTGGAATTACATTTGGGAGACATGATCTGGAGGAGGCATGCAGCCAAGCCATAAGGAAATGTTTACAGAAAGCTCCATGTTCAACTAAATAAAGGACCAGATGTTACCATAAACTGCTCCGTGTTTGAAAAATTCCTCTACAGAGTTCTGGCCAAGAAAGATAATTGATATCTTCTTAAGAATATGTGTAGCTTTCAGTGCTGACAATTAGGTATCTCAATTTTTTCCAGTTATCATGCAGAGTTATCACTTCACTCAAGCCAAGTAGTAACAGGTTTGGCCACATTTCAATGCAAAATTGGAAATGTTCTAAGATCATTAGGATTATAAACCCCAATGATCTTTTCAGTTTTTCCCTGACTTCTATGACTTAAATTATGGCCAGAAAGGAAAACTAAAGTTGTTAACCTAAACTATACATAAATGTAGAGACAATCTAGGGTGGACTAGTGAAAACTTTTGGAAATATAAGGCTTCCGTGCAACCAGTTAGGGGAGGGTCTGTCTAGACATGGAGGAAGAAAGAACCCTTAGGCAAGGAGTCAAGATCAGTCTCTGAGAAGAAAAAGGGAAATAATTTTTGATGTTCAGACTTACTTCTATGTCTAGCAGGTACATAGCCCATCAAAATGGCCCAGGGCTGCAGTGGGCAGCATTCCCTGATCATATTTGTTCGAATAGGCTAGTTTGCACTGCAGTGACAATCAGCCCCCACATCTAGGTAGCTTAAAATAACCAAAGTTCTACTTTTTCTTCATGTTACATGTCCAAAGTAGGTTGACTCAGCCAAGAGTTCCCGTGAATACAGACTCCATTTTAAGGTATATTTCCTTGATAAACTCAGGAGAGGAAGACAATACAAGGCATCTTGTACCAGCTCTTAAATTATTCTTCTCAGAAGTGATGCATGCCATTTCTAACCACATTTAGTTTAAAAACCTGGTCATAGGACCACACCTATGTTCAAGTGTGCAGGAATCTTCCATGCACCAAATGGTGAAGGGAAACTGGATATTAATAAAAATTAGTAACAGATACCACCTAGACTACAAAGCTTAGCATCTTGGAAGAAAATAATGTAACATTTGAAGGGGAAGAAAATGAATACATTGGCCATGAGGGAATAGGAACTGCCTGGCCCTTGTCCATAATTCAGAGCAAGAGCTGCTAGCGCTAAATAAAATAGTGCACAGATACTACAGCAATGTGAGGTCCTTCTTCTGCCCAATACAGAGTCTGTGACTGTGCCCAGAGTCCTGTTGATGCGGAAAAGGCAGAAATGTGCAGGCTATGGCCTGGACATGAGCAGTCAGGTCAAGTTCTCTAAAGGAGACCTTAAAGGGATTAGGTAGGGAGGCAACAGTTTTCAAAATTACTGCAAAAACAAAGCTCCTGATACTCTCATAATACAGAAGGCTGGCACTGAATGATAAGTCAATGACAGTGTGGCTGCACCTTGTGGCCAAGAGGAGAATGGTAAAAACTGAGATTGGAAAGCTGAATGGGAGCCAGAGCACATGGAAGCCTTTCAGGAAAAGGTGAAAAATGCAAATTTTATTTGAAATGCAGTGAGGGACTAAATGGCTTTAAATCAACTTATGCTTTAAAAGATCACTCTCACGGCTGTTTGAAGGATGGATTGGGTAAAAATGAGCCAAAGAGGTGGAAAAAGAAATTATGATATGATGATGGTGGTCAGAAAAAATATGATAGTGGTTTACTCCAAATGAGAGGTAGGTTCTAGCTCTCATTTGGAGGTTAAACAACAGCATCTGCTCATATGGTAGGTAAAGGAAAGGAGAGAAATCAAAGATGACTTCCAAGTTTCTGACTCGAGGTATCATTTATTGAAATGAGGAAATATCAGCAGAAGCCCATAAAGTAAGAAAAAGAGGACATCTAATTTGAACGTATTGAATATATAATGTTTATCATAAATTCAAGTAGAAATAGCAAGTAAACAAGAGGATGTCTAAGAATAATGCTCCAACAAGAACATAACTGCGGAAGTCAAGAACACAGAGGTAGTATTGTCCTGAATATTTTTGCTTATTTGTTCAATATATATCTATTGAGTGACAATGTGCTTGATACTGGAAGTTCAAAGGGAATATACAAAAGGTTCTGGTTTTGTGGACTTTACACTCTAATCACTTTGTGTGTCCTCTTCAATCCTAGGAGCATTCCTATGAAGTAGGAAGTATTGTCATCCCCAGTTTACCAATGAGAAAACCCAAGGCACAAAGAAGTCTTACATAACCAGTGAAAAGTGATGGAGTTGGGATTTGAATCTCTTCGGTATGCCTCTCGAGCATAAATTGCCATGTCATGCTGCTGCCACTGATGCCTGAGGGTGATTTTTTTTTTTCTGTTTTCAATATATAAGGTAATGGAACTTTGAAAAATAGAGGTAAAAGAAGTAGTTTGTGTATTACTGTTAAGTCAGATAGAGAGTCACATGCTAAGCAAAGTGCCAAATTGTCCTAAGCACTAAGAAATAGTACTAAGAACATCGGGGCTTCCAAGTTTCTACTATGTCTGTCTTTTTCTCACAGGGATAGATATCCTATTTCTTCAGGTAGTGAAGTTCAAGAGTCTGCTCATCCCAGGAAAATATGAAGTGGAAGAACCTAGTTGTACCCTTGAATCCTATGTTAAGGCAGTATAGGGCACTAGCACCCAATGTTCTATGTTTGAATCCCAGTCCAAGTAACAGTGACTGGCATGTCTGGCAAGATGAGAAACTGTAAAATGAGCATAATAGCTGTATTTTCTAGATAGGTTTATGTTAAGATTAAAAGAAATCATAGGCCATTAGCATGCTAAGCTATGGTGTGGCCATGTGCTGTTTGAGCTATGGCCAGGTCATATTTCCTGGTTTTGGTTCCCTCTTCTACCTTGGGGAGGTGAATCTCCTCCCTCCCTCTCTCTCTCTCTCTCTCTCTCTCTTTCTCTCACTCTCAAGTTTACTTTTTAAATAAACTTTATTTTCTAATATATATTTTAAAAAAGCAATTATACCTGTAAGGAGAGTCCTGGAGTATAGCATGACTCAATAAATTATTATCCATAGTGTCAAATAGGCCTAATATTCCTTTTTTTTTTTTTTTTTAATGTGAGAGTTAATGGGACCTTAGCAGGCACCAGTTTAGGAAATCCAGGAGAGTAAAGATTATCTAGAATGGGAGGGGTATCAGTTACAGGGTAATGCAAACTGCCTGGGGACGCTTGTCCTTTGGCCTGGTAGAAAGTACTTATCCCATTTTCCCTCTAAAGTCTGCTTTGTCAGGCTTCTAGCATTCACTTCTGTTCTAATCATATTTTGTCTAATTAACATCAAATTCCAATCCATAATTACTACAGAGGAAAGCATCCACCAGGCAAGACTTAGCTTAATCCCTGGTGATGTGTAATCTAGGACAGTATTGCTGAGCCTGGGACAAGCCCTGATAGCCCCAGATTTAATCAAGGAACATGGAGACTCACATATGAGCAACTGAACTACCATGATTAAGAAAATTTTCCTTCAAAGGCCATTGGTCTCCTGAAGGAAATGTACCAAGCACTACCATAGAGGGAATTTAGGACAATTTGCTCTCAGGGGGCTCAATTATTTCTAAATATATTTTCAAATAAATGAGACTTACTTAAACCATTTATCACCATAGCAACTAAGCTGGCAGGGTTGGTAGGAGGTTTTGCTCCTACCAACTGTGAAATATGCTTGTTGCTTGCAAGTCTTTAGGAAAAAAAAAATGCTACATTGAATAAGAAAAGCAATAAATTAATGAAGGCTCAAAGGAAATGAATGAATAAAGAAATGACAAGAAAATTTGCAAAGACATACACCTTACTCTGAGAGTTAAATAAATAATAACGACAACAATTATAATAGAATTCCATTAGAAATGACCTCATTATGCCCCTGATTTGGTTATCTCTCATGAAAAATAATTTTCTTAAGATACAAATGCTTTTCTCTAATTATACATCCCAGCATATGTGGTACCTAACAGACTGTGGCCTGGACATCAAAGACATGAGTTCTACTTTTTGTTCTGATGCCAATTAACACTACACAGTTGGGTAAGACTTTCAACTATTTCCTTTTCTATATAATGAAAGGATATTGGGTTCTATTGCTCACTTTAAATAAATGGGGTAAACACTAACTTTTTAACCTTTGTGTGGACTTTAAAAAGTCTTTCCCACTGGGCTCGGTGGCTCAGCCTATAATCCCATGCTTTGGGAGGCTGAGGTGAGTAGATTGCCTGAGCCCACGGGTTCGAGACCCTCCTGGGCAACTTGGCGAGACCTCATCTCTACAATAAATCAAAAAAAATTAGCCGGGTGTGGTTGTGCCTGCCTGTAGTTCCAGCTACTTGGAAAGTTGAATGGAAGGATCCCCAGAGCCCAGCAGGTGGAGGCTGCGGTGGCCGGGAGCATGCCACTGCACTCCAGTCTGGGCGACAGAGTGAGACTCCAACTCAAAAAAAAAAAAAGAAGAAGAAGAAGACAAAAAATCTTTCTCTGTTTGCACAGCTTTAACGTACTCATTTACTTTTTAAAGTACAAGGTATTTTTGAAGAAGGGTAGAGGTGGGTATTTACATTTATTGAGAAATTTTGTATTTATGGACACTTTTATATGCTGTATTCTTTAATCCTTCTAATCTTATATGTTAGAGATTGTAACTATAGAACTGAAGAAAGAGAAAGTTTAACTGATTTGCTCAATAACCCATCACCAGTAAGTTGCGGAGCTGGGGCTCTAACCCACGTTTGCTTGGCTCCAGAGTCAGGACCCACCAGGCTGCTTCTCCTTTGAAACTATTTCTGGTTCGAAGACACAAGACAGTGGAAAGAGGCACACTCAGGAAGCCAAGATCTGAGCATTTAGTTCCAGCAATGTTCACTTACTAGTTGTCTGACCTCAAGCAAATCCATTCTGTCCTTGGGCATTAATATTTTTACCTGCAAGAGACTGATTCATAAGGAGTGACCACTTCTTGAGGGGGTGGGCAGTCTCAGATGAAAGAGAATGAGAAAGTTATCCCAAGAAGGAGGGTGAGACTTTTCGACCCACGTGGTCATGGGGATCTACTGTAGAGAGGCAGGGAGGGGACCATCTGTGGAAGAGAAGGTTTAGGCTTCTGAAAGCAGGAAGGAGGTGGGTAGCACAGGTTTTGGAAAAGTTCACTCAGCACTCACAACTGGAAATAGAAGTCAGTCACTGACATAAAATAAGCTAGAAAAGAGCTTTCTCTCTGGCAGTAAAAGCAAGGGTTCACTTGAAAGCAGCAGGATGCATTTGGCTATCTCTGCATGTCTCTGCAGATGAATGACTTTCAACTAAAACCAGTGTCCAGACATGAGAAGAGCAGAATCTACTGGAAGAGTAGATTAAGACCTTGCTTAAATATTTCAATATCATCTTTTATGCAGCTTCCTTTTAAAATTATCTCATGTTGCATTGATAGGAAAATTATATTTTCATTGGAATCAGATCACTCTACCTTTTCTATCCTCTCCAAAGGAATAGTCAGCTTCAGTGCAGGGAAGAAAACACACCCAACCCTTACCTAACTGCTGACAGCTTTTCATTTTGGCTTAGTCATTCTATCAAACACAAGCTCAGCTCTGGCTCTCTAATTTGTGAATTAGGAGAGAAACCATTAGTTACATTTCTTGGATATTATCCCTCTGAATACAAGTGGAAGAAGGAATTTCTGCTTTAAGAAAAATAAAATAGTAAAAAGTTCATATATCTGGAGTCAGCTAGGGCTGGGTCCAATCCTAACTTTTCCGCTTACTAGTTGCATGACCTTAATAAAATACTTAATCACTCTGTACTTTATTCTCCTTCATTGAAAATGGTTAGAGAAATTCTAACATTTGTTAGTTTCCAAGGAGTTTGTGAGGAGATAAACACAAAAAGACAAAGTAAGCAATAAAAAATGAGAAACCTGGAGAGAAGCACTCTCTATGTAAACACAGCCAGTGGTAAACCAGATGTACAACTCACAAAGGAACTTGGAGCAGCATCTGTGCATAGTCATGGATCTTATATTTGCATAGTTAATAATCATTCATCTAGGCTATTTTCAGTTTCTTTTTTAAAAAAATATTACTTTAATTTTTAAATTTTTTTCTCTAAAGTAATTCAAATTTACAGAAAAGTTACAAAAATAACACAATATACTCTCATACTCACTTCACCCAGATGTAGTTGCAAATAGCCAGAATATGTAAAGAATTCCCATGCACCTTTCACCTAGGCTCATCACTTGGTAACATTTTTGCCACGTTGCTACATTACTCTCATCGCTTATGTAATATTCTGCTATATACACATATATATGAATTTTCCCTGAACTATTTGAAAGTAAATGATAAGCATCATGCCCTTTACTGCTAAATTTTATACTGCGTGTTTTCCTAGTAGCAGAACATCCTCTTACATAATTATAGTAGTTATCAACATCAAGAAATTTAACACTGACATAATACTGTTGCCTAATCCACAGTCCAAATTCAAATTTAAGCAATTTTCCTAATTACATCCTTGATAACATTTTTTTTCTGGTTAAGGTTTACACTCTGCCTATAGTTGCCATACCTTTCTAACCTCCTCCAATATGGAACTGTTCCTCCATCTTTGTTTGTCTTTCATAAATGACATTGACATTCTCAGAAAGTGAAGCACATTGTACTTTTTTTTTTTGACTTGCAGTCTCACTCACCCAGACTGGAGTGCAGTGGTATGCTCATGGTCACGACAGCCACGACCTGCTGGGCTCAGGTGATACTTCCACCTCAGCCTTCCACGTAGCTAGAACAACAGGCCCATGCTACCATGCCTGGCTAATTTTTTGATTTATTGTAAAGATGATATCTCACCAAGTTGCCCAAGCTAGTCTCAAACCCCTAGGCTCAGGCAATCCTCTTGCCTCGGTCTCCCAAAGTGTTGGGATTACAGATTTGAGCCACCACGCCTGGCCTAGAACATTGTACATTTTTTAATGTTTATCAATTTGAGTTTGCCTAACATTTTCTCCTGATTATATTCAAGTTATACTCTTTGGGGCATGAAGATTACAGAAGTGATATTATGTCCTTCTCAGTGTATCACCATGGAAACTACAGGACGTTAGTTTGTCTCATTATTGGGTGTTAGCTTTGATCACTACATTATCTTTCCAGTTCCTTACATCAGCAAGTGAAAGTGTAGATCAGTGATACTCAATTCTTTTTGCATATTAGAATAACCTTGGAATTAAACAACAACAATAACCACAGTCTTGAATAGCTAGCCTATAGCCTAGATTGGTGATTTCCAGTCATAAATGCTGATGACTGGCTCTCACATTCAGAGATTCTGGCATATTTGGTTTGGGCATAGCCTAGGCATTCGGCTTTTGTTTTTTGGGGGTTTTTTTTGGTTTTTTGCATTATGTTTTTAAACAGTTCTCTATGGGAGTGAAGCCAAAGATGCTTTGGTTTTCTCAAGATCACATAGCTGATAAGAGGTGGGGCCAACCCAGGCCTTCATTTCTGCTAATCACAATTCTTCTGTGAACAAGGTAGAATCAGTTAATTGATACCTAATTCAAATGAGAAGTAACTAGGAGAGACATTTTTCTGCTCCCAAAAAAGAGAATCTCAGAACAAAGTAGAATGTTACATTCAGGTTGTTCTGTAACTATTTCATTTCTATTCAAAGTATAGCTCATACAGAACTAACATAGACATCAGAATCATAGACCTCAGACCTCCTGAACCATAATCCGAATTGTTACAAGTGGTTTTCTTTTTTTGTCTGTTTGTTTTTGTTTTGAGTTGGAGTCTTACTCTGTCACCCAGGCTGGAATGCAGTGGCACACTCACAGTCACCGCAGCCTCAACATGCTGGGCTCAGGTGATCCTTATGCTTCAGCCTACCAAGTAGCTGGAACTACAAGTGTGTGCCACCACGCCTGGCTACTTTTTTGGTTTATTGTATCGACGAGGTCTCATCAAGTTGCCCAGGCTGCTCTTGAACCCCTGGGCTCAGGCAATCCTCTCGCCTCCACCTCCCAAAGTGCTGGGATGACAGGCGAGAGCCATTGCGCCCAGCTATAACAAGTGTTTTAAATGCAAATTAAAGTTTGAGAAAGACTGGATCGTGCTTCAGTGCAGTAATGCACAGATCAGCATACTTTTAGACTTTATGGATCACACACTTTCTGTCACTACTAATCGCTCTGCCTTTGTATCACAAAAGCAGTCACAAACATTATATAAATTGAGCTTAGATGTGTTTACAACAGGTTCCAGGCTGGATTTGGCTCTTGTGGCATAGTTTTCTGACCTTGCCACTAATGTAATGAAGCATGTTTGAGAGGAAATGATACAGGCTCACAAAATTGGGAAACTAATATTCAGATCCTGATCCTGGCACTTACTAGCTTTGGGAACTTGGACAACTTAATGCCTCTGAGTTTCATGTGCAAATTGTGTAAAGAAAACTCTATTGAGTTGGGTTGAAAATGACCAAGTAAGAGGGCATGTTAAATATATGGCATGTGGAAGGCACTCAGGAAATGCCAGTTTCCTTTTTTCTTTCCAATTCGCTTTGCGTACAAACACAACAAAGCTGGCAGTGTTTTTATCAGGGCACTAACAACACAGATAAACCAAACATACTTTTGTTCTCAATAGCTTTTAATTTGGATTTGGAAGGTTCTCTTATTTGTATTTGATGTGGGGAAATCTGACCATCCGATAATGCCCAACATGTCAAATTAGATGATGATGCCAAACATTAAAGATACATCTTCCAAACACTAAAAATTCATCAAATATATCTTTCTGTATCCCCACCTTGTCCCTTTCTGTCCCCCTTCTCTATAGCTCATTCTCTATAGAATATGAAAGATACCTGCCCCAGCCAACTTCCTTCTCTAAGTTCAGGTCTGCCTGACTCAACACTTCCCTAAGGGAGAGAAGAAAAAGAAAGTGAAATGATTTTGCTTAAAAGATCTTGCTGAGTTAGGATTGAGGGAAGATGGTAGCTCGGGTTTAAGAATAAGATTTCCAAATGCTTTTAGCAGGATGATTCAACAGAAGAGAAATGTCAAATAGGACTGATACCATGCTAAGGATAGTGTACTAGGGAATGGTGAAAGCAATTTAGGAGAAAGTAGTCAGTGAGCAGTGATACCTACGATGGTATATAACCCTGAACTAATTATAAAACAAGGGTCTATGCAGAAGACTGATTGTCATCTTTTCTAAGCAGCTTGGAAATCAGCAAGAAAATATAATTCTTACTGAAGTTGTCATCAAATTAGTAGCCGGAAGTTGATGGACAAATACATGTGGAGGGCCACAGAAATAAAATTTGGATGATGCAAGGAGAATGATAAAATAAGACAGAGTCACACAATTTTCAAGATTCAATCAGTGCAGTGAAGATAATTCCTACATAGAATCCCAGAAGGATGGCCCAGGTATGATGGTGTTTTGGTAGGCAGCACTTTCAATTTTGTGAGACATCCAATTTATTATCAGGCTACTCTAGCACAAGGAACCCTGGGGATCTCATTTAGGATGATAATTCAATCACGCTTGTTTTCTCGCTGACTCAGGTCCATTGAAGTGATCAAGGAAATATAATAGAGATCCCTAGATCCCCCAAAGAATGGTATTTGGATTTTTAAAAGTCTGGAGAGTGGGCAATTAGGGGTAAGGAATTGTAAACCCTTATATTTTACCATACACTGTACACAAAGAAAATATACCTGTGAAATAAGTGAATACAAACTCCTACCAGAATTCTAAGCTAAAGGAGTTGTGGATAGGATGCAAAAGTTGTCTACAAGAGTGAAAAAAAATCACCTTAATTCAAGAAGCATACAAGGGTCGATCTCACTGCAGAGTGATACTTGGCCTGGATGCTTTCCTGTTGCAGAAAATAAAATAGGAGATGCAGGCGAGGGAGTCTGCATCTGTGCCCTCTAGGTTGCACATAACACAGATAAGATTCTTTGGCACAACTGTGACATTTTCTTGCCCTCTTTGTATACAAGAATAAACAGCCAGGCTCAGTGGCTTAGCCTGTGATCCCAGCACTTTGGGAGACTGAGGCGAGTGGATTGCCTGAGCCGGCGGGCTCGAGACCCACCCGGGCAACTTGGCGAGACCTCGTATTTACAATAAGTTAAAAACTAGCGGGGTATGGTAGTCCGAGCCTGTAGTTCCAGCTATTTGGAAGGCTGAGGCGGAAGGATCGCCGTAGCCCAGCAGGTTGAGGCTGTGGTGGCTGGGAGTGTGCCACTGCACTCCAGTCTGGGCAACAGAGTGTGACTCCAACTCAAAAAAAAAAGAAAAAAAAAGAAACAAATAAAAACCCAGATGAAAAGATACAGTAGTTCAAAAAAATAAAGAAATAAAAATAAGGAAATGTGATGAATGGCAACTTTTGCAGTTAATATTTTCAATGATATTCCAGACAACATTGTAAGAAATTTCAATGTTAGGAAAATATTGCTTCAGAAAGTAAACCTCATAGTTAATATTTTTAAACACTGTGGCAACAGTGACCAGCAAGTTGGATAATAAAAGAAACTGAGAAGATGACAAGAAAAGAGCTCAAAATATTGTTCTAGAACTCAGAGAAAAAAGACAAAGATAAGAATATAGTAATAAGCAAAGTGACAAGACACTGAAAAATGATGAGAAGATCCAGCATACATAGTATAGGCAGTGCAGGAAGATGGAATTGAGCCCAAAGGAAGTCAAGTAAAATAAATAAATGAATAAAAGTTCCCTGAATTGAAAAGAATTTGAATGTTTACCAGGGAAAGTATGTCAAATATCAGATGATATTAATCATAAAAGAAAAAAGTTATTCTTTTCCACAGGAAAAAAATCACCTATAAAGGAAAAAAAAAATCTCAGGGTAGAACCAAATTTATTTTTAACTTCACTGAATACTAAATGTAAGCAAAATTGTTCTACAACATTTTGGAGGAAACACTTGCAAACATTTTAAGGGGAAAGAATCCTATACTTGACCAACCTGTAATTTATGCATGAGCTCATTAAAATATACTCAGATATGCAAAGACTTCATGGAATGTTACCCAGTGAGATAACTGAGCCACATGAAAAAAATAATAAAACAATTAACTCGGAAAAAGGGAAGATTTAGTATAAAAGTGTATGTATATATCACATATATATTGCTTAAACCTAGATTTAATGTCTTAGTTTGTTTCTGCAGCTACAACAAAATATCAGATAGCACTGAAAAATATCAATTCATTTTAGAAAGTTTTTTTATAAAATATGTAAAAGTTGAAATAATTTTTTATCTATAAAGGAATCAAATGTAGAAAAACTAGACTAAATTAAATGCATTATATTTTCAGCAGTGACAGATACAGGATGAGTTATGGTTATACGTTAGATGAAATGTAGTTCTTTTTAAAATAGCTTAGAGCATTGCACAGTTCAACTGATTCAAAAATGTTATAAGGTTGAATCACTATCTTATATCTGGTGTCAACCCCTCCTAAATTATTCACATACATCTAATATTAAAGTATTAAGACCATTAAAAATATTAGATAATTTTTCATAATCTTCTAGTGTGATAAAAATTCAGACTCCATAAAAAATGATGAATACGTTTGATCCACTACAATTTTTAAAAGATCCTTCATCATAAAACCCAGCATAAGTAAAGTAAAAAGTAAAACAAAAAAAAAAAACTGGAAAGAAATATTTTACAAATATTACCAGAAATAAAATAGTTTTCCAGATAAAAAAGAGTTTCTACAAACTAATAAGAAAAGCTTGACAATCATAAAATCAAAGAATTTGAATTGAGGGTTTACAAAAACATAAATATAAATGGCTCTTTTTAAAAACTGCTTTCTCAGATGTATTTATAATAAAACAAATGCAAATTAACCTTTAACAAGATATAATTTTCACCTATAGAATCATAAAGATCCAAATGTGATGACAAATCTCCCATACAGAATTCCATATAACTTATGTGGAGATATTGGATCATAATGCCCCATTCCTAACATGTAGCCGGTGCAGAGTGACTTCTTCCCAAGCACAGTTTGGAAAAGGCAAAAAGGTTTACAGTGTAGAAACCTGACAAACACTCAGTCAGGTGTTAAGTTTAACACCAACAGCTATAAGTCATGTTGATAGTATATATCTTCGATATGATGTAATGAAAATGGTGCTTTACCCCAAAACACAGAATCCTGGTGGATTATGAGAAACCTCAAATCTCAGAGAGATTATGCAAAATACTTGACCAGTACACTTCAAAATGTTAAGGTTAATTTTTTTAAAAAATAAGGAAGGTCCGAGAAGCTCTCACAAGCCAGGAAAAGTCTAAGAAGCAGGACAACTACAGAAGTGCCCCTCTTCAGTGGTTTCACTTCCTATGGTTTCAGTTATCTGCAATCAACTGCAATACTGCAACAGCTGACTTTACAATTGAGGTGGCTCCTAAGTGACTAAAGGCAATCCTGGTGGGATGAAGAGGGAGGACATGAGATTTCATTACACTACTCAGAACCAAGCATCACTTAAAACATATGAATTGTTTATTTATGAAATTTCCCATTTATGTCACAATGCCTGCATTCGCCCCACTTCATCTAATCATGTAGGCATTTTATTATCTCCCATCATCACAGGAAGGGTGAGTACAGTACCATAAGATATTGAGAGAGAGAGACTATATTCACATATCTTTCATTGCAGTATATTGTGATATTTCTTTATTTTATTATTTGTTATTGTTAATCTCTTACTGAGCCCAATTGATAAATTAAGCTTTACCATAGCTATGTATGTATAGAAGCAAACATAGTGTACACAGGGTTCATTCTGTTCTCAGTTTCAGGCATCCACTGGAGGTCTTGGAAAGTATCCCCTGTAGGTAAGAGGAAGACTACTGAATATGTAATGTGGTCATGGGTGGAATTCTGCAACAGAAAAAGGACGCTAGTAAAAGCTAAAGAAATCTGGATAAAGTATAAACTCTAGTTAATACAGCATATCGATATTAGTTTATTAATTGTGACAAATGTGTCATACTAATGTAAGATGCTAATAATAAGGGAAATCAGGCTAAAAATATATAAAGAAAAAGTAACTCAATTAGAAAATTGGACAAAACACCATGAAGAAACATTTACTAAAGAGGATATACAAATGTCCAACATCATTATCCATTAGGGAAATGCAAATTAAAATGACAATGAGGTATCACTACACACATATCATAACTACTAAAATAAAAAACCACAACACCAAATGACACATGCAGAGAACCCGAATCACTTGTACATTGCTTGTGGAATGTAAGCTGGTATAGCCTTTTGAAAAACAATCTCTTAAAACACACAACTGCATATGACCACACAACTGAATTTCTTGTTTTTTATGCAAACACAAATTATGTTTACACTAAAACCTATACACACATATTTGTAGCAGCAGTTTGTAAGACCCCCAAACAAGAAACAATTCAGATGTCTTTCAATGGGTCAATCTGTAGTCTGTGTTGTTTACACCATGGAGTACCACTGAGCAATACAAAGGAACAAACTATTAATACAATCAACTCTCTGAATTAATCTCTAGAGAACTGTGCTGAGAAAAAAAGTCAATCACAAAAGTCACATACTGTAAGCCTCCATTAATACACAATTCTTGAAGTGAGAAAATTATAGAAATGGGTTAGCGTTTGTGTTACAGAAGGGTTTGGGGAGGAAAAGAAGTGGATGTGGTTATGAAAGCACAATATTAGGGATCTTGAGGGGATGGAAAGGGTTTCATATCTTGACTTCATCAATATCCTGGTTGTGGTAGTGTACTATAGTTTCCTAAGGTGTTACTATTGGAAACAAAGTAAAGAGTATACGGGATCTTTCTGTATTATTTCTTAAAGTTGCGTGTGAATCTACAATTATCTCAAAATAAAATGATTGATTTCAAAAAGTGTGATGACAGCACACTGGTGATGATGACTAGAAAGAGGCACTCTCAAATGATTTATTGGGAATTAGTATAAATCAGGACAATTTCTGTAGGGAAAATTTGGCAATATCTACCAAAATTACATACATACATCCTTTTGACCCACCAATTCTACTTCTAGGAATTTAGACTACAGAGGTATAGATTTATAGCATAAATGAAATGATGGATATACAAGGTTATTCAGTGTTGTATGGTATGTAATAATAAAAAATGGAAACAATTTGAATGCCTGTGAATATAAAGGTAGATAAATTATTAAGTCTATAAAATGAAACATTAGTTTGTTGCAGCTCTATTCACAATTGCAAATACACGGAACCAACCATGCTGCCCATCAAAGTTGGGCTAGATTTAAAAAAAAAAAAAAAAAGTGGTATATATACACAGCGGAATATTATGCAGCCATAAAGAAGGACAAACATATGGACTTCACAGCAACTTGGATGAATTTAGAGTCGATCATAATCAGTGATCTATCATAGAAACAAAGAACAGAGTACCATATGTTCTCACTCATAAGCAGACCTTGGCCAATTATCATAGTACTATAAGAAAGGGATTGTCAGTAGTGGGAACTTCCAGGGGAGGGGGGTGAGATTGGCAGTTGAGGGAAACTGCCAGGGGAGGGAGGGGCACACCTCATCAACAGGGGTACCTGCGTAATGAACGTTTGTATACCTAACCCTGAGTTGTACTCCACATCTTTAAAATAAAAAAAGAAAAAAAAATTAAAAAATAAAGAAAGATGCAATATATATCTAGTACAGGTAGTAAGTCCTATTGTACTGCTATAAAATAATCTTTAAGATATATTGCAAGGGAAAAAAGCAAGGCCAAGACACTATGTATGTTATGATTCCGAGAGAGAGAAAGAGAGAGAAAGAGAGAGAGAGAGAAGTAATTTAGACTCTAGTTGGAATGATCTATAAGAAAGTGGTAATACTGTTTTCCTTCTGGGAGGAAAACAGTGGTGAGAGGGAGAGTTTTCACTTCAGGGCAGCTCTCCCTCATGCAATGATTCAGCAAACAGGCTACTCAGACATGTCTACATGTGGCCTCCAGTTTCTGCAAAAATGATAAGAGGGAATATGTGGAGAACTTCTATCCACTCTTACCTTCCCTTGACTGGAAGTGTCACCTTACTTTGGCTCATAGCCAATTGAATAGTACTAGTCATGTGTCCCTAATTTAATGCAGGTAAACTTGGGAAATACAGGAGTGTGCAAGTAGCATTTGGTGAGCAATACTGTATCTGCTGCCTTGCAGATTGTCTTTTCAAATATATAAAACACACTGATCTCTTTTAAATAAAAAGGGTTAAATAATATCGAGTTTTTTTCTGAAAATGTAAAAAAGGTTAGTGTTCCCTGAGACAGGAGTGGAATATAGATGTGAGCATTCTCTATCTTTGTATCAACAAAAGAATAAACTCATAGGTGTCGTTTGGTCAGGAAGTGCTTGGAAATCAAATGCTAAGTTTATGAACTGCTCTGTTGCTAAGGAAGTCATCTAGGGAGAGTTGCAAGATGGAGCAAGGGAAGGATAAAGCAAGGCAGAGATTTGTGGGAACTCCATTATAGACTGACTGTTTGGTGTCTCCCAATAATTCAAGTGTTGCAATCTTAGTCCCCAGTGTGATGGCATTAGCAGATGTAGTTTTTGAGAGGTAATTAGATCATGAAGGGAGAACTCACATGAATTGGATCAATGCTCTAATCAAATAGATCCTGGAGTACTCTCTCACTGTCTTCCTGGCATCTGAGGATACGAGAAGACAGCAGTCTACAAACCAGGAGTACACTCATCAGACCCTGGATCTGCCAACACCTTGATCTTGAACTTCTCTGCCTTCAGAACTGTGAGAAATAAATGTTTGTTTAAGCCACCTGGCGTATGGTAATTTGTTATAGCAGACCCGGCTAACTAAGACACTATATATTCCTTCTGCTCAATTTATATGTGACTCTAAAACTGCTTTAAAAAGATAAATGATTTAAAAATTTCTAAGCATCTGGCAGCTACTTTGCTAAGACCTTTCAACTCAGAGCCTAGCCACTTTGGTTGTGAGGTTATTTTGCTTTATTTATTAATTAATGTCAGCTATATCACTTTGAGCATATCATTTAACTACGGTTTCTTCCCTCATTCATGGAATTGTGATGATAAAAGAATGCATATTCTGGAATATTCTGGAGTAATAGTTCGATAAATAGTAGTTATTGTTATTTTGTCACAATTTAATATATCTCAGGGAAACTTTATGGGGAGTAGGAAAATTTGAAGAAAAAAAGTAACAGCCAATTTTTTTTATACCCAACACACACACACACACACACACACACACACACACACACACACACACACACCCCTGTCTTGTAGCTGGCTTATTTAAAATCCAGTGCACTTATAGAAATGCCTTCCCACAGAAGAATGTTATCATATATTACATCTGATGGAATAGTTAATAATTTAGAACCATAGAACTTTACTACTGTCCTCCTGAGATTATAATCAGTCATCATAAACCAAAGGGGAAAAATAATGAAGAAAAGAGCAAAAAAAGTGAGGAAGGAAAACATGGTATAAATTTTTGCATATAAATAATGAAGAATGGTCTTTATGAGCAGGGAAAATAATATGCAATCATATAACACTTGCTACCTATTTAGAAAGATTGTTTTTCTTTCTTCATTAAACCTTTTGTTGCTTATGGAAATATTTTTAGGTGTTGAAGTTTTGGATTAAAAAAACCCCAAAAACTAAAATACTGGCCATGCACAGTGGCTCATGCTTGTAATCCAAGCACTCTGGTAAGCTGAAGTGACAGGACTACTTGAGCCCAGGAAATCGAGATCAACCTGGGAAACATAGTGAAACCTCATCTCTGCAAAAAAAAAATTTTTTTTTAATTAGCCAGGCATGGTGATGTGCACCTGTAGTCCCAGCTACTTTGGCTAGCTATTTTGGGAGGTTGTGTCCAGGAATTAGAGGCTATGGTGAGCTGTGATGGTGCCATTGCACTCCAGCCTGGGTGACAGAGTGAGACTCTGGCTCAAAAATAAATAAAATAAAAATAAATTTAAAAATGTAAAACATTTACTAATTATACTCCTCTATATTTGCATTTATTTCAAATATTTTTAGTAGACTTGATTTTAAATACTTTAATTTTGAAATCAGGATCACTGTTCAACAATTGTGTTATTTGTGCTTATCAAGACTTGCTCCAGCCAGCTTCATCCTTTGCACAGACCGCCACTTCCTGAAGAGGTCCTAAGCATGTGTCAACCCAATCCAAAACCTGGAAGACCCATCCCCTGGCCTGACATTTGTAGGATGCCATTGCTCTGACTTTAGGCAGTAAAAGGAATGATGTTATTTACAATGAGCTTTCATTCTAATTGAAGGAGAAATAATTTGGGTAATTTTAGATAGATTAAAGTGTTATAAAGAAAATGAAGTTATATAATGGGATAGAAAAGAAGGCTCTGGGCAGAAGAAGGAAGGTTTTTGAAAGAATTATTAAGAAAATTTTATGAAAAAGCAACATTTGAGTAGAAACATGATGACTAAAAATATTTCATGGTAAAGCATTTCAGGAAGAAGTAGTGAATCTAAAAGCCTTAAAGCAGAAATGAGCACGAACTCTTCCAAGAGGAGAAAGGCAGCCTTGATGTCTGGAAGCATGGGGAGTTATGGAGAAGTGATGAGAAAGAAGGTCAGATGTCAGGCAGGGACAAGATTATGGAGGGCTTGCAAACCATGCTATGTGGCATGATTCTTATGCTGAGTATAAAGAAAAGCCATTTAAAAGTTTTAAGCTGAGAAATAAAGTTTTCTTACTTGTTTTTCATAAAATTACTCTGATATGTAATAATGGATTTCAGAGACAAGATGTGTGCAAAGAACAGAAAAGAGGTTATAGCAGTGGACTAAGCAACTGAAGATGAAGAGGTCCAGTGTTAATCTGGAAATGGTAAAAGTGACTAGTTAAGGAATACATTTTAGAATGCGATGGTAGAGGCATGATACAGAGGGACCAACTGGTAATTTATTTTGCTAATATATTTTAAGAAAATATTTTCAATTTTATCAAGTGTATTTTCAGAATTTATGGGGATAATATTATCATTGTTTTTCCCCTTAGAATTTCATAGGTATCTTTTTTTTTTTCTTGAGTCAGAGTCTCATTCTGTCGCCCAGGCTGTAGTGCAGTGGCATGCTCAACCTGCTAGGCTCAGGTGATCCTTCCGCCTCAGTCTTCCAAGTAACTGAAACCACAGGCATGTACCACCACATCCGGCTATTTTTTTTTTTTTTTTTGTAGAGATGAGGTCATGCCATGTTGCCCAGGTTGGTCTTGAACCCCTTGGGCTCATGCAATCCTCTCCCCTCAGCCTCCCAAAGTGCTGAGATTACAGGCTTGAATACTGTGCCCGGTCTATAATAGGTATCTTAATATTAATAAATCATTGCTTTTCTGGAATTGTATCCACTTGTTTTTACTCTATAAATTCCTTTAAAGTAGCACTGCATTATCTTTGCTTGTGATATGTTTGTTGACTTTTTGCATTGATATTTATATTGTAATTAACTTGTAATTTTTTAATCTTTGTAGGATTCTTAAAACAATTTTTTTACATGCTTAAGACTTTAGAAACTTTTAATTTTTATGTTTTGGATTAAAATATTTCACATGGTTTTAAAAGATCTGTTCCTTAATAGTTTGGTAGTGTTTCCTTATGAAACTATTTGAACTTGGTGCTTTTTGTTTAGATGTAGTTCAATGATGACTTTTTAAATTCCTTCATAGAAATTAGTCCAGTTAGGATGATTTTTATGTATTCTGGAGTCAATTTTTTTATTTATATTTTTTCTAGAACTGTATTCTTTTCAGCAAGATTATTAAATGTATGCAATAAGTTTAAAGTTGGTTGTTAACATTGTTTTAATTTTCTCTCTATTTTAAAATATTTCTGCATTATCTTTTCTTATATTTTATATTTTTATCATTGTATTTTATGAATTTTTTTACAACTAGTTCTAGGATTTGTTTCTTCCACCCTTTTATGTTTTCTAATGTATTATTTCTTCTTTATATTTAATTAATTTCAGTATTTAGCTTTCCTTGCATTTTTTGTATTTTATTTGACTTTTCATTTAGTTCTAAATTCATATATTTTCATTCTTTCTTACTTAATGATATGACTATTTAATACCATGTATTATATTTCTCTGAGCACTGTTTTAGCAGTATCCTTAACTTTTAACTGGGATGTTTCAGTTAACATTTTTTAATGTTCTGAATTTTTAATTCAGTTTTACTTTAACACAAAGTTCTTTAAGAAAAAAATAATTTCTATATGTTAGGGATTCTTGTTTTGATGTTTTTCTATTTTCATACTTAATTTCTAGTTTTATTAAATTGTAATCAGATAGTGTCTACATTGGGAACTAAATTGATGTTTTATCTGTGGTGAAATATGTGGTCAACTTGTATGACTTTCATGTACTCTGTTTTCTGGCTCAGAATTCAACCCTAAATGAAATATTTATTAAATATTCAATATTAAATAGAAGTACATTACTTAAGTTATAGAGTCTTGTGTATTCTTACATATTTTTAACTCATTTGAACTTTGAACTGAGGTGAATGCATCTAATGATGCATTAATGATGCATTTCTAATGATGCATTTCTGCCCATTTCTGCTTGTATTTCTATTTGATTTTGCTTTATGAAGACGGATGCATTATTCTTTGATTTGCATATATTTGTGGATGTTAGATTTTTATTGTAGGCTATAACTTTTTCATTATACAGTGCCCTTCTTTTTCTCATTTAATTCCTTTTGGTATGAGATATTCAGGCCTATGAGATATTAAGATCTGCATCATTCTTCCCTGTTTGTCTTTGCCTATGCTTTCATTTTTATCCTTTCACAGTAATTTTATTAGGTGCTCCTTTTATGTCAAATACACCTTCATATGTTGCTTTGTGATCCAATCTGAATGTCTTATTCTCATACATGCCCTATTTTTTTTTTTTTTTTTGAGTTGGAGTCTCACTCTGTCGCCCAGACTGGAGTGCAGTGGCCGCTCCCGGTCACCGCAGCCTCGACCTGCTGGGCTCCGGCGATCCTTCCGCCTCAGCCTTCCAAGTAGCCGGAATTACAGGCATGCGCTACCACGCCCGGCTGATTTTTTGATTTATTGTAGAGATGAGGTCTTGCTGCCCAGGCGGGTCTTGAACCCAAGGGCTCAGGCCATCCACTCACCTCAGCCTCCCAAAGGCGCGGGATTACAGGCTGAGCCACCGAGCCCGGCTTTGCCCTATTTTTTTTTTTTTTTTTTGCTTTTTACTATTTCTTTCATGGTTTTATCTTCCAATATGTGGTCTTTCCATTTTTTTTTTGTACTCATGTTTATTTCTGATTATATGAGAAGTTTGTATTTTTCTCTAGTAGTGATATTTATAATTTTATATTGTTACTTATTTTTCAATTACAGTAAATAATATTTAATCATTGTCTACTAAACACTTAATGACAGGACTGGTATACATTTGCTTCTAAATAAATCATTTCTAAAATAAAATGATTGATATTTTAGAGTTAAAAATTTCTAAATATGAGAAAATTTACATCTGTTTTTCTGTCAAATAAACCTGAAATCCAATGTTATCAAAGGAAAGTACAAATACAGGGCTTAAAATAAATAACAGCATAGTAACTTTTCTCAACACATTGCTTTCAGAACACACAAGCTAGTTGGGATCTTCAAGTCCAGATTTTCCATCTCATGTTTCAATTACAACAGTAGGCCTGGGATGGAAAATTCAATTAAGCTTGATCCTTTCTTGATTGTAAGATGGCTTTTAATGGGTTTTGAATTAATGGCTTTCTATAATTGGCAAGGATGAAACGACCTTGTGACAGAAGAGTGTTAAGAAATAAAGACTAAAACTAAATGGAAGATTTCCACTTACATTTTTTGCTCTCCATTTCTCCAGTGAACTTGTGGTGACCTCTGATTTAAAAATTTATCTGTATATTGTGTAATGAAAAAGGAAATTATAAAACAGAATATATAAATAATTCTACGTATATAATAATATGTGTACTATCAATATATATACCAACATTTATTGAGCACTTTCCATGGATTGTCTTTTCTAACCTGCAAAACAACCTTATTATCATCTTCGTAGATGAGAGAAATGAACCCTAGAGAAATTGAGCAAATTTCCCATCATTCATCCATTAAGCAATGAAACCAAAATTTATATTGAGGCCACCAAATAATAAAGATTAAACTTAAAAAAAAGACTATATACTACGAATGTCCATGCAGAACTGTCTGAACTTTCCATTTTATAAGCCTTTATTTGATTTCTTACCGTGTATATCATTATTATAACAAAAACTGAGACAAAAGAAGTCTTTTGAGACATTTGCAAAAGCATTGATTTCTTTACCATCCAAATATATATTTACTTAATAATTTTTTCCACTTCTGCTCCTTTCCCCAAACATCACTCTCTTAGTAAAATAAATGTTAGGAACCTAGCCATAGTGTTCTTTGTTTGAGAGCTCAGTTTTCCAGGTAGAATGGTCCATTGTTTCAGATCTGACTGTTTTTCCCTTTCATAAAGATTTGAATAAAATATTGGGAATTCTCCAGGAATAGCTTTTAGTAGTGAACACATGTCAACTGTATTTTCAATCACAAAGTTGCCTTTGAGCTGCTTGCATTCCCAGCTGAGCAGAAGTCCCTCTGCCCACTCCCTAAACTCATAATGATGGTGTTTTACAGGAAGCAAGCTAACTTTAACATTTCTTCAAAATACTGCTATTAAAGTTTATTTCTAGCTCAGTGTACACATTTTATGACTATTTCTTTGACTGACATGTGTAGTATGGTTTAAAAGAAGATATTTTCTTTTTACATATGAGTCTGCCTTTTGTTTTTAAACTTCCTTTGTGGAAAATCTGCAGACATCATGTCCTTAAAGATGTATCTCCCCATTCTCCTAGCTGCCCTTGTGGTGTATCCTCATTCTCTGAAGAAGTGGATGAGAGGAGGTAAGGATGGAGTTGTTAGGTCTCTAAGGATATCAGTTTGTTCTGAACACAGAATGTACAGAGGATATGTTTGCCTAGATCTAAAAGTATGCATGCCAAGTCCAAATCTCAGTTATCAGATGACATATGACTGTCCTGCTAATATATTTAAACACTGATAACAGTCAGCCTACAATGATTTATGAGAAAGTGTGTTTCTCCAGGTTTGGAAGAAAAGGATTTTGACTCCAGAGTGAGAACACTAGTTTGTACACTACTGTTGAGGTCCACCTTTTACCTGTCCACATTTCTTCTAAAAATAAGATGGCTAAAAATCTCCAAATATAATTGTATATCTGCATACTTCTTTAGTTTTCCATTCCATATAAAGCTAAGTGGTTAAGTACATAAACACTGAGGGTTTTTATGTCTTCTTGATGAATAGATTCTTGTATCACTACAAAATGTCCCTCTTTATCTCAAGGAAAATGCTTTTTGAAGTCTATTTTGTCTGAAATTAATATAACATCTCCAGTTTACTTTTGACTAGTATTTGCATAACATATTATTTTATTCTTTTAATTTTGACCTATCTGTATTTTTATCTTTAACTTGTATCTATTGTGTGTCACACAAATGAATCTCTCTTTTGTATCTAATCTGGCAAACTTTGCCCTTATTAATTATTTACTCTGTTTACATATAATGTCATTAGTGATAAGATTAGGTTAAGGTCTGCCATTGTTCTATTTGTTTTTCATTTAAACTCTATGTTTTTCTATTTTTAAAATATTTCCTGCTTTTTGAAAAAAATTAACTATTTCACATATTCCATTTTATCTTCATTATGACTTTTTGACTATTCTTTTTTATTTTTAGTTTATAGTGGTTGCTTTAGAATTTACAATACATATCTTCAACTTACCACAGTCTTTTAAAAAATACCATTTAATGTATAACTTAGGAAACGTACAACAATGTAGTTCATTAACCTCCTTTCTTTCCTTGATTTACAGTAGTTATACATTTTGCACCTATGTTTGTGATAAACCTCCAAATCATTGCAATTATTTTTCCTTTAAAGGAATAATTGTCTTTTAAAGGGAAATATTTTATGAGGAAAAAGTCAAATTTATCTACTTATTTACCATTTCTAGTGCTTTTGACTTTTTAAATTTAGATCTTAGTTTTCATGTTATGGCATATCCTTTCAGCCTTAGAATTTCCTTTAGAATTTATTTTAGCACAGCTCTAATGGTGCTGAATGCTTTTAGATTTTATTTATCTAAAATGTATTTACTTCTCTTTTATTTTTGAAGGACTTTTTCTGGATATAGAAATTTAGGTAGACTTTTTTTCTTCTTCTCTCTCTTATGGTACTTTAAAGATATTAAAATTTTCCTTTAAGAAATATCATTTGTTGCAATCATCAACCCCATTTTGTTTGTCCTTATTTCTGTGGAAGCTGCATATGTTTTCTTCTTGGATACTTGTTAGGACTTTAAAAAAAAAATTGAAAGTAACTTAAATGTAAGTTTCCCCAATAAAGCAATATTTCTGCCCTCAAAAAAAAAAAAAAAGATATTCCATTATTTACTGGCTTGCATCGTTGATGAAAATCAGTGGTATTTCTTAGCATTGTGCTCTGTATGTAATAATAGGTTCTCCTAGTTGTTTTTTAAAGTTTTTTTTCTTTCTTTTTCCTTTTGAGAATCTCTGTTCTCTTTTATTTCAAACGAGTTGACTATCATATGCCTAGGTATGGAATGAAAGAAAAACAGAGAGAGAAAAACTGGAATGTTATTGTGTATGTATGTTTATCCTATTTGACATATTTTGCACATCTTGGTTATATGGGTTGATATTTGTCATCAAATTTGGAAAAATTAAGGCTATTGTGCGTTCAATATTTTTGTCTGCCTCTTTCTTTTCTTCAGAGACTCTCATTCATGTGTGTTAGACCATTTAATGGTTTCCTACAATTTTTTAAGTTCTGTTTTTTTGTTGTTTGTTTTCTTGTTGTTTTTATCGTTTTTACTCTTTTTTAAATGATCAGTTTTATTGTTTAATTGACAAAAATAATACATATGTATGGTATACAATCTGATGTTTTTATATATGTAAACATTGTGGCTAAATGAAGCAAATATTCCTCACTCACATACTTATCAGTTTTGGGGATAAGAACATTTAAAATTTATTCTCGTATTCACATATACAATGTATATTATTAACTGTACTTATCATGCTTTACAATCTCCAGAATGTATTCCTCCTGATTAAGTTTTATAACCTTTAATCAACATCTCTTTATTCCGCTAAACTACTCCCTTCTTCCAGTTCCTGGTGGCCATTTTTCTGCTCTTTACTTCTATGAATACAATTTTTTAAAATATTCGACCTATAAGTTAAACTATGCAGTATTTGTTTTTCTATGTGTCTGACTGATTTCATTAAGCATAATTCTCACTAGGTTCATCCACTTTGTCATGTATAGAAGTATTTCTTTCCCTTTTAAGGGTGAATAATATTTGATTGTGTATATATACATAAAATTTAATTTATTCATTCATCTAGTGGTAGACATATAGGTTGATTTCATATCTTGGCTATTGCTAATAATACCACAGTAAACATGAGAGTACAGATATTTCTTTGACATATTGCTTTCCGAACTTTGCCAAGGTCATTGTCAAGAAGCTCTTTTCCTGTATTTTCTTTTGAAAACTATAGCTTTACAGTTTCAGGATTCATGTTGTGACTTTGACACTTTTTTTTGTATATCAGGTGAAATAAAGTTTCAGTTTCAATTTTCTGCATGTGAACATCCAATTATCATAAGACCATTTATTAAAGAGGCTACCCTTTCTCTATTGTGTGAGCTTGGTAATTCACCAAAGATCAATTAACTGTAAATGCTTGGATTTTATTTCTGGTCTCTCTACTCAATTATGTTGTACTTTATATGCCTGTATTTGGGCCAGTATCATACTGTTTTGATTACTATAGCTTTGTAGTAAACTTTGAAGTCAAGTGGTGTAATTCCTCCAGCTTTGATCGTTTTGCTCAAGATAACTTTGGCTACTTGGGGTTTTTGTACTTTCATGCGAATTTCAGAATTGTTTTCTGTTTCTGTGAGAAATATTGTTAACATTTTTAGAGGAATAATATTGAATCTGTAGATCAATTTGTATAGGTTGGACATTGTTACAGTGCTAATTCTACCAAACTATAAGCGCTGGATATCTTTAGATTTATTTTGTTACTTCAATTTCTTTTATAATGTTTTATAGTTTTCACTGTGCATTTCTAAGTATAGTTTTTGTTTTGATCTATTGTATATGTGGTTGTATTCTTGATTTATTTTTGGATAGTTTTTCGTCAGTGTATAGAAATGTGACTGATTTTTGTATTTTGATTCTGTAAATTACTAAATCCAATTATAAAGTCTAATAGTTTTGAGGAGTCTTTAGGCTTTTCCATACATAAGATCATGTCATCTGTAAACAAAGACAATTAAATGTCTTCCTTTCCATTTTGGATGCTTCTTGTGTATTTCTGTCTTCTAATATTTTTGGCCAAGACTCCCAGGACTATGTTGAGTAGAAGTGATGAGAGTGGGCATCCTTATCTTGTTCCTAAACTTAGAGGAAAAGATTTCCAATTCTCATCATTGAGTATGAGGTCAGTCGTGGGTTTGTTATATATGGCCTTTATTGTGTTGAGGTACATTCCTTTTAGAGCAAATCTGTTGAGAGTATTTTTTTTTTTATCATGAAAGGATGTTGAATTCTGTCAAATGCTTTTCTGCATCGATTGAGATGATAATATGTTTTTTTGTTCATTGTGTTAACGTGGTGTATCCCCCTGATAAATTTTTGTATATTAAAGCATCTTTGAATAAATTCCACTTGGCCATGGTGTATAATTCTTTCAGTATACCACTGAATTATCTTCTCTAGTATTTTTATGCTGATTTTGCCTCCATGTTTACTAAAAATGTTGGCCAGTAATTTTCTTTTCTTGTAGTGTCTTTGTCTGACTTTAGTCTCAGAGTAATGCTGGTCTTGTAAAATAAATTTGGAAGTGTCTGTTCTTTAATTTTTTGGAAGAGTTTGAGAATAATTGGTGTAAATTTTTAAAAAAATATTTGATAGAATTAAACAGTGAAATCATCAGTTCCAAGGCTTTTCTTTGATGGAAGACTTTTTATTACTGATTGCATATTTTATTAACTATTGGTCTGTTCAGATTTCCTATTTCTTCATGATTCAGTCTTGGTAATTATATATTTCTAGGAATTTATCTACTTCTAATTATCTAAGTTTGGGGGTATAATTGTACATAGTAGTTCCTTATGATTCTTTGTATTTTCATAGTAGCAGTTATAATATCTCCTCTTTCTTTTCTGATTTTGCCTATTTGAATTTGCTTTTTTCTTAGTCTAGCAAAATATTCATGAATTTTCTTTATCTTTTCAAAAAATCAGCACAATTTTGTTAATCCTTGTGTTGTTTTTCTAGTCTTTATTTCTGCTCTGATCTTTATTATTTTCTTCTACTATTTTTGTGCTTAGTTTATTTTTTTCTAGGTTTTTGAGGTGCAGTGTTAGGTTTTTTATTTGAGCTCTTCCTTCCTTTTTGATGTAGGCATTTATTGCTGTCAGCTTCTCTCTTAGAACTGTTTTTGCCTTCTTTGCCATAAATTTTTGTATGTCGTGTTTCTATTTTCATTTGTCTCGTGATATTTCTAACTTTCTCTTTTAATGTATTCTTTGACCCATGGATTGTATAATTTCCATGTACTTGTGACTTATCTGAAATTTGTTTTGTTACAGATTTCTAGTTTTATGCTATCGTAGTCAGAAAAGATATTTGTATGGTTTCAATCTTAAATTTGTTAACACTTGTTTCGTGGCCTAATGTATAATCTGTCCTGAAGAATGTTTCACATGCACTTAAACAACAGCAGTATTCTGCTGCTGTTGGATGAAATGTTTTGTATATGTCTTTTAGGTCCATTTGATCTAAAGTTTAGTTCAAGTCCAATGTTTCTGTATCGATTTTCTGTCTGAATGATCTATTTGTTATTGAAAGTGAGTTTAGATCAGTCTTTAAGTCTCTTATTTTTATTTTTCTGCAGTGGCCAATATGTTGATGCAACATCTATGTTAGCTTTGTTGTTTATTTATTGACCTTTTTCTTCTTCTTGCTATAGGATGCCTTTTCCTGTTTACATATCTAATAATTTTTTTCAATTTAATGCTAAACAGTGTAGATACTACATTGTTGAAAGTCTACACATTTCTGCATTTTGTCCTTTCAGGAATTATTTTGGAGCTGCATTAGTCTGTTTCTAAAAATAGATTTTATTGTAGGATTTAATTACAATTATTCCCAGGAGTAATACCTTTGTCTCCTAACTTAATGCCCAAGTGTCACTACTTTGACTGGTCTAAACTCCAATATCTTCCACCATTATTTAACCTCTGGAATACTCATGCATTTCACAGCCCCAAATAACATACCCTATCAGACCTTAAAAAGTCTCTAATTACACACAGATAAGAATTTAGCCAAAGATGCAGAAAGATTCTTAAACAGATTTCTGGAGGTCCTCTCTTTGTCCACTCATCAGTACACTGCCCTGTAAACAAGTCAACTCAGCAGTCCTTGATTCCAATACTTATTTCCTCTTCTGAACAAGCTTGCTGCGATCTGGGCATCACTTGCCACTGTGAGGAAACAGTCACTGTCATATATTGTTGGTAAAAGTGTAAATCATCAAAAAAAATCCCTAAAGAGTGCCATTTTGTAATATTCATTAAATTTGAAACTGCAAATATCCTTTGACCTTGTAATTCTAACAGTGGGCATAAGCTTCAGATATTCAAAATTATATATGTGTGTATATGGGTAAGGTTATACATTAAAATTTTTAAAATTTTAAATTTATGGGGTACAATTCAGGGTTAGGTATACAAATGTTCATTATGCATGTACCCTTGTTTGAGGTGTGCCCCCACCTCCCCTGGCAGTTTTCTAACCTCGTTCTCCCCTGGCAGTTTCCCACTACTGCCAATCCCTTTCTTATGCTATTACAATAGTTGTCAAAGGTCCACTTATGAGTGAGAACATGTTATACTTGGTTCTTTGTTTCTGTGTTAGATCACTCAATACTATAACCTCTAAGTCCATCCACGTTGCTGTGAAGTTCATAATTTTGTTCTTCTTTATATCTGCGTAGTATTCCGTCATGTATATGTACCATATTTTTTTATCCAGTCCTCTTTCCATGGGCAGCACGGTTGGTTCCATAGTTTTGCTATTGTGAGTAATGCTGCAATAAACATGCATGTGCAGGTATCTTTTTCTTTTTCTTTTTCCTTTTTTTTTTTTGAGTTGGAGTCTCACTCTGTCACCCACTCTGAAGTGCAGTGTCATGCTCCTGGCCACCGCAGCCTCACCCTGCTGGGCTCCGTCGATCCTCCCGCCTCAGTCTTCCAAATAGCTGGAACTACAGGCGTGTGCTACCACGTCTGGCTAATTTTTTGACTTATTGTAGAGATGAGGTCTCGCCAAGTTGCCCAGGCGGGTCTCGAACCTGTGGACTCAGGCAATCCACTCACCTCGGCCTCCCAAAGCGCAGGATTACAGGCTGAGCCACTGAGTCAGCTGTGGGATCTTTTTCATAGAGTGATTTGAGTTCCTCTGGGTATAGTCTCAGTAGGGAGATTGTGGGGTCATATGGAAGGTCGATTTTTTTAGATCTTATGGAATCGTCACACTGTTTTCCACAAAGGTTGTTAGTTTGCACTCTCACCAACAGTACAGAAGTGTTTCCTTTTCCCTGCATCCTCTCCAGCATCTGTTGTTTTTCTAAATTATTCATGATGGCCATCCTGACTGGAATTAGGTGGTATCTCAGTATGGTTTTAATTTGCATTTCTTTGATGACTAGTGAGGTTGAGCAGTTTTCCATGTATCTGTTGACTGCTCATATGTCTTATTTTGAGAAGTGACTATTCATATCTTTTTCCCACTTTGTAATGGGGCTGGGTCCCCCTGTCCCCACCCCGGCTCCTTTTAGTTCCTTGTAGATCCTAGATGTTAGACCTTTGCTAGATATACAGTTGGCAAATATTTTTTCCTATTCTGTGGGTTGTCTCCCCACTCTCTCAGTGGTTTCTTTGGCTTTGCAGAAGCTTCAGTTTTATGAAGTCCCATTTGTCTATCTTAGCTCTTATGGCCTAGGCACTTGGGTTTTGATCAGAAATTAGTTGCCAGCTCCAACTTCCATAAGGGTGTCTCCTGTGTTTTCTAAGGTTCTCATAGTTTAAGGTTTTACGTTTAGGTCTTTGATCTATTTAGAGTTGACTTTTGTGTATGGGGATAGGTAGGGGTCTTGTTAGAATTGCATGCATGTAGTCAGCAGTTTTCCTAGCACCATTTCCTGAATAGGTTCTACTCTCCCCAGTGGTTGATGGCAGAGGCTTTGACAAACATGAGTTGGTTGGGAAATTGAGATTTTTGCTTCTGGACTCTCTTTCCTGTTCCATTGGTCTATATGCCTGTTCTTGTACCAGTACCAGGCTGTTTTGATTATTGAAGCTTTATAATAAAGCTTAAAGTTTGGAGGTGTGATGTCTCTCACTTTAATTCTTTTCTGAGGATTGTTTTGCCGGTTTGTTGTCATTTATGTTTCTATATGAATTCCTGTATTGTTGATTCCAGGTCTGAGAGGAACGCTGCTGGTAATTTAATGGATATTGCTTTAAATCTGTAGATTGCCTTGGGTAGGATGGACATCTTAACAATGTTGATTCTTGCAATCTGTGAGCATTGAACATTTTTCCATTTGTTTGTGTCATCTTTGATTTCTTTGAGCAGTATTTTATAGTTTTCATTGTAAAGGTCTTTGACTTCTCTGGTTGGAAAGATGCCAAGGTATTTCTTTTCTTTCTTTCTTTTTTTTTTGTGTGTCTACTGTGAATGAGATTGTGCTTTTCATTTGGGTTTCTGTTTGTTTATTGTTGGTGTATAGGAATGCGACTGACTTTTGCACATTTATTTTATACTCTAAGACTTTGCCAAAGTCCTTTATCTGTGCAAGGAAGCTTTGGACAGATTCTCTTGGGTTTTTGAGGTATAGAATCATGTTGTTTGCAAAGAGAAATAACTTAACTTCTTCTTTTCCTATTGGGATACCCCTGATTTCCTCCTCTTGTCTAATTGTTCTAGCTAGGACTTCCAATACTATGTTGGACAGGAGAGGTGAGAATGGGATATGCACCCAACTTTCATAAAGCAGCTTCTAGGTAAACTTAAAAAAACATTGACTCTATCACTATTATAGCTGGGGACTTAAACACCCCACTAACAACCCTAGACAGATCATCTAGAAGAAAAAGGAGATCCAGCACCTCAATGTGACGTTTAACCAAATGAACTTAATTGATACCTACAGAACACTCCATCCAACAAACAAGGAATATACTCACACCACATGGAACATACTCTAAGATCAGTCACATCCTCAGGCATAAATCAAGCATAAGCAAATTCCATAAGATTGAAATGCTACCATGCACCTTCTCAGACCACAGTGGAATAAAAATAAATATCAACAACAACAAGTTCATTGCAAACCCACAAAGATATGGACACTGAACACTATGATGCTAAACAACTCCTGGGTCTACACGGAAATCAAAATGGAGCTTAAAACATACTTGGAAACAAATGAAAATGAAGAAACATCTTACCAAAATCTCTGGGATGCCATGAAAGCAGTCCTGAGAGGGGAATTCATATCTCTATGAAATCCCTTGAAGAAAATGGAAAGATCACAAGTTAACAACCTAGTAAATCACCTCAGGAAGCTGGAAAAGCAAGACCACCAAAACCCTAACTTTAGCAGAAGAATTTAGATCATCAAAATAAAAGCCCAAATTCAGAACATAGAAGATAAAACATAATACAAAAAAAACCAATGAAACCAAAAGCTGGTTCTTTGAAAGGATAAACAAGATTGACTGATCCCTAACTAGACTGACCGAGAAAAAGCCCAAATAAACAAAATCAGAAATGCAAAACATCAAGTCACAACTGACCCCGAAGAAATACAAAAGATTATCAGAGATTACTATGTACACCTTTATGGAAACAAACTTGGAAACCTACATGGAGGACTTTCTGACATCATACCTCTCCAGGTTGAAACAAGAAGAAATCGAGATCCTAAATAGACCAATAACAACCCAGGAAATTTACGATGTCATAAGAAAATTACCTACAAATAAAGCCTGGACCAGATATCTTTCCAGCAGAATTCTGTAAAACATACATACCAATCCTATTGAAAGTATTTCAAGCTATTGAGAAAGAGGTATGGTTATATATTGTGGCATTGTTTAAAATTAAAAACAACTAGAAATAATCCAAATCTTCCCACATTGGGTACTGTCTTTAAAATTACTATATATTCAAAATTAACACATTATTCAGTTTTATAAAAGAAAGAGGGCATTCTGTATATACTACCACAAAAAAATCTTTAAGATTACTTAAGCAATCCAGGTGGAGTACTGGCATAGAATAGGTGTAAAGAGGAAAGGAAAGAATGAGAATCTCTATTTATAATAATTTTCATTTGCATAATAAAACCCTGTAATAAAAATTATAACCATTGGGAATATAAAAAGTGGAGGAAAATGTTCAGGTGAAATGCTTTTTTACTATATACTTTTATATGACTTTTAAAAAAAGGTTAAACCGTGAAAATTGTATCTATTCAAAAAAAAAGATAAATACATTAAGAGAAGTGTCATAAAGGATTAATACAGCCACAAATAATGCATCTAAAGAATCCCTGCAGTCTAAAGAGCCCAAATATGAGAATCTCCTATTTTACAAGTTTGGTTTTATAGCAACACATGTACATTAAAAATATTCCAACAGTGCAAAACTGACAGTTAGCTTTCCATCACAAGCCTGCAGAATCTCCATGTATAATTTCTAGCTTTCTGTATGAGGTGTGTGTGTGTGTGTGGTTGTATACAGTGTGTATATCTATAAACCAGAAAATTTTATGGATATGTAGCAACATTTGGAATTCATTTCATAGCTTCTGGTTTCTTCTAGCTTTCTACTTCTAAAATAAATTTTATAATTTATATTTTCAAAAAGTGTCAACATTTTAACTTAGATTATCAAATTTGCTTTATGGATTTATTTATAATAGTCTCCCATTTGTTTTTTGAAGTCCTGTGCTTGATGATATATGTATTCTGTCTTTTAAAAATTTCCAAGATGATATATTACCACTTTATCTTCTTTCATCTTAATCATAAGCAAGCTTTCTTAAAGAGTATTTTTATAGCAGAATTTTCAATAAGACAACTACTGTATATGTTTACAAAATCCATTCTGTTTCTCTTTTTATTAATATCTACTATACTATTTATAGTTTTATTTCTCTATTCTTAAATTTAATTGGTCATTAGTTTTAAGTTTCTTGAGTTAAAAATTTTAGTTCATTTATTTTTATATTCAATTTTAATTATATCACCATTAAAAGGTATTCATTGTTTTTGATAATATTTTGTTACATTATATTGTCGTTCACCTAAAAGAACAACTTAAAGTTTTCCAGATGATTGAAATAGTGCGTTAATTGTATTGTGTCAGGTGAAACTTGTATGCTTTTTTACTTTGAAGAAATTATTAAAGTTTTCTTTGTGGCCTATGACAAGATTAATAGGATTCATTCTCTGCTTATAGGATAAGATCTTTGGTATAAATATACTACATAAAGGTCTATGATTACAAATTTCTTTATAATCTTACTTAATAGCCTGAAAATATCCTTTTTAAAATTTCCACTCTAGGCAGTGCGTTCGGCGGTCCCGCGGATCTGTCTCTTGCTTCAACAGTGTTTGGACCGAACAGACCCAGGGACTCCCTCTCTTCCAGCCTCCCACTGCCCTCCGATCTCCTCTCTACTTGCAACCTCTGAGACCACCTTCTTGGCCACCTCCTGTTTCTGGGACCAGCGACCACCGTTTTTGCAGTTAGCTCCTTTTTGCCGACCAACCATGAGCTCCCAGGTTCGCCAGAATTATTCCACCGAGGTGGAGGCAGCCGTCAACCGCCTGGTCAATTTGCATCTGCGGGCCTCCTACACCTACCTCCCTCTGGGCCTCTATTTCGACCGCGACGACGTGGCTCTGGAAGGTGTGGGCCACTTCTTCCGCGAATTGGCGGAGGAGAAGCACGAGGGCGCCGCGCGTCTCTTGAAGATGCAAAACCAGCGGGGCGGCCGCGCCCTCTTCCAGGATATCCAGAAGCCCTCTCAAGATGAGTGGGGTAAAACCCTGGATGCTATGGAAGCCGCCATGGCCTTAGAGAAGACCCTGAACCAAGCCCTTTTGGACCTTCATGCCCTGGGATCCACAGACCCCCATCTCTGTGACTTCCTGGAGTACCACTTCCTAGATGAGGAGGTGAAACTCATCAAGAAGATGGGTGACCACCTGACCAACCTTCGCAGGCTGACCCAGCCTGAGTCTGGGCTGGGCGAGTATCTTCGAAAGGCTCACCCTCAAGCACGACTAGGAGCCCAGTGGTCTCTGGGGGGGCCCCTCTCAAAGTATCAGGGCTTCTTCTGCCAGAGCCTCCCCCTCCAGTCACTGGGCAGCTTTTTAACCGCCCTGGACCAAATAAAAATAAAGGTTTTTGCAGCAAAAAAAAAAAAAAATTTCCACTCTAATTGTTAATTTATTAATTTATTTTCTGAAGCAAATTGAAGCTTCATTGTTATATAAACTAATAGATGAAAGTACTGTTCTTTCAGAAAGAGATCTCTGTGAGAATAAGCAGTACTTTAGCATGGGAATAAATTGCCAGATGCCTCAAAAATTGAGAATGCTACTTTGATGATGACTATATTCCCTCCTATGTATTCTCTACTTTTGACTAAATTTTATTACTATCCAACTATGTATTTACCAGAAAATTTATGTCCTAACCTGTGATTAACTTATTTCAAATAATTATCAATAAAATATTTCAACACAATGAGAACCCTAATAATGAAGGTTCTGATAATTTATATATTTGTTGATCGGTTTTTCTTAACAAAAATTCTAAGAAGAGCATATGTTCAGAAGGCAAAGATATACACTGGAATATGCTGAAAATAACACTTCAATTTCCAAAACAAAACTTAATTGTATGTATGGATATCAGAGAAAACACAGATGGTTTATGCCACACCTTTCAACTATACTACCACTTTTAGGGCACTTTCTTTGAAAATGACAAACACAGATGCAATCAATTTTACTTTTGTCCATTATATGAATGTTTTCTTTGTCAAGAAACTAACCTTCAGCTGAAGCAACAGAAAAAGGCAAGTCAAAGTCCTTAAAAAAAAAGGAAACGAATGGAGAAAATGGACAGCTACTGATGTATTTACAAGCCATGTTGGCATTGCATAGTAGAAATATATTCTATATCTCTTGTTATGAGTATTGCAATTTTTTTTGAAATGGTTACTGCAATGACAAAGGATCAAGCCTAGTAAAAGTGTTTTTCATATAATTATTATTAAATGTAGGAATACTAGAGATCATCTGAAATGTATCAGTTAGGTTCATTTCAGGAAACAAATGGCATGTCTAAAATAGGATAATTCCAGCTGCACTTTTGAAAGGCACGAGTTACAAAGATATGAGAAACATGTAGGGAAATGATAAGGGATAACACAGTACCCTGGGATTCGTAATAGTAAGAGGCAATGATCATTCCTAAGCCTGAAGAAGAAAAAGAAGGAAGTAGTTACTTGCTTGGAGAGGAAAACTCATATGGAGGGTGCCAACTTGAGCAGAATTGTGAACTCAATTAAGGGACATGGCCAGCTGAATAGTAACACAGAGAAAGAGCAGAGGGAATAAATACTGGACTTCAATCTCCTTCCTTTTTCCAATCTCCTGTCAGGGCTTCCCATAGACCAAAGGCAACTGGAAATCAGAATGTCAAGGAAACTATGAATGCTATTTATACAGATTAAAAGCAAGTCCCAAGGATGTGTCTTTCTCTTCATCTGTCCCAAGGATGCCTCAAAATCCCAAAGATGAACTGACTTGCTCAAGTTCAGCCAGCAAAGTAGAATTGAAACTAAACCAAAGAATTACATTCAATGTAGTCTCCATTTTATGGAAGTCTGCTGTGTCCCACTTCCATAATATCTTGCTTTAGGAGAACAGTCATGATTGAAAGGAATCTGATGAGATTCCTAGATCGAAATGGCAAAGTAAACATGTGTGATCCTCCCTTTGTTCCCTTTGATAAATTGCTGGATTTTAAACCACTTCAGAAATGATGACATTTAGCAGCAACACTTTTATTGATGTAGATTCTGCTTTCTGTGAGTCAGAAATTTACACAAAAACAGCAGATATGAGTTTTGTCTGATCCTCAGTGTTTAAGAGCTGACTAGGCAGCCTCAAACTGCCATTAAATAGTAAAACGGCTGGAGACTGGAATCATCTGTGGGCTTCCTCATTCACATGTCTGCTACCAAGACTAAGGCATGAATGAATTGAAAGCTCAGCTGAGCTAGATATCTACACATGGTTTCTCTATGCAGCTGCTTGCCACAGGGTGGATTGATTTTGAAAGGGAGACTCTTTAGAGAAGGCATTCAGGGAATCAGAACTCCAAGAAATCAAAGCATAAGTAGTATTACTTCTTCTGGACTATCCTTTAGGTTTATACCTTGTGTCTTCTGCCAAATCATTTTGGTTATAAGTGAGTCACTAAGTCTACCATAGTCTGGTGAGTCACTAAATCCAGTTCACCTCTAGATGGAAGAATGACACATACACATTGTAGAAGTGTATGTGAACTGGGGCATATTGTTGTGGTCATTTCAGGCAAATGCAATTTTGTCAACTCCTTGGAAGACCATATTTAAATAAAAGCAAATAAATTTAAAAGAATGCATTGATATGGAATAAGGAAATGAAATCAGGAACCATCTGAAGAAGGGAATATCAACACATTTTTGGGGGGGAAAAAGAGCTGAGGAAGGGTAGTTCTAGTATATACATAGAAGAGAAAGTCTGGAAAATAATACCTACCTCTAGATGTGTGAAGAAGCTCAGAGCTCAAGAAGGCCATATGTGACAGAAGGAGTGTGGGATGTGAACACAGGGATATTAATTTTCTGTATATCTACAAGTCAACACTCCTCTCACACCCTGGAGCAAAATGCATGTAAACTTGTGACTTATGTGTCTGATTTTTTTTAAAAATAGCAGATTTGCCTGAGGAAATTGCATAGCTACAGAACAAAGACACAAATTCTGATAGTTAGCTATCTGCCCAATTGATTTAAATAAACTCTTTCAGAAATATTAGAGGAAGAAACACTTTTCAATTGATTGAAATGGGCCAGTATAAATCTGACACCAAAACAAAGCAACAATTTTATAAGAAAAAAAAAATTAATCCTCAGGGAACATGTATCCTCAGGGATATCTAATCTAGCAATGTATAAAAAACATAAATATGTCATGAAAAATTAAGTTTCATTTTAGGAAAACAAAGTTAATTTAATATTTTTTAAAAATCTATTAATATAATTTTATAATTAAGAGATCAAGAAAAAATGGTATCTTAATACATATAGAAAAGGCATTTAAAAAGGTTAACATCCTTCATGATAAAACTTCAACAAACTAGTAAATAAGAAAACTTTTTTCACTAGTATAAAAAATATGAAAAAGCTTTAGCAAATACTATACTTTATATTGAAAGACTGAACACATTACTACTGAGCCTGGTAAGAAGGTGAGTATATCTGTTTTCACCACTCCTATACAAGACTGAAACCTCCCCACTATAAAATATCTAAGTACCAAAGTCTTCACTGATGAATTTTTACAAACATTTAACAACAAAAAATACCAATTTTACACAAATGCTTCCAGAAAATTGAAGATGTCTCATTCTATGAAACAACTTTGCTATAATATCAAAAGCAGACAAACACATAGAAAACTGCAAGCTGACATCCCTCATGAACATAGATGCAAAAAACATCATTTAAAAAATTAGAAAGTTAACCTACTATATATGGAATACCTCATAACCTAGTCAGCTTTGTCCCAGAAATCCAAGGTTAGTTTAACATAAAACAAAACCAACTGCCATTGCCTTGCTAAGCTATGGTGTGGTCATGGGCTCTTTGAGCTATGGCCAGGCCGTGTTTTCTTAAACTTTGGCCCCTCCCCTATCTTGGGGAGGTGAATCACCTTTTTCTCTCTCTCTCTAATATGCTTTCCAAATAAACTAGATCTTCTAATCTAAAAAATAAAAAAGATACAATAACTATATACAATAACATAGATGGTTATGAGAATAATTATCTGGAGTAAAATACAACAGAAGAAAAAGTTTTTATGCTTTATTACACCACTTATGTAAAATTCTAGGAAGTGTAAGCTAACCTAGAATGAACAAAAATAGATCACTGATTTCCTGAGGAATGAGGCTGCCTAGGTTTGGCCAGGAGTAATAGATTCCAGGGAGATACAAAGAAACTTCTGAGGTGATAGATATATTATCCAGATTGTAGTGATAGTTTCCTGATTATACATATATATTAAAACTTTTAAAAACTTATCATAGTATATATTTTAAACATATGCAATATATTATATGACAATTATACCTCTATAAATCTGTTTGAAAAAACACTGTTAATTGAATAGACAATTATACATAGGTAGAAATTATTCCAAGTTTATACATCTGGCTTGAAACCAGAATATATTTAGTTTAAGAAATCTTCTATATCTTAAAAAAAGTTAAAAACACTTTTAAATGGGTCAAAAATTTAAACATATATTTCATAAACAAAGGTATATAAATGATCAATAAACATCTGAAAAGATATCCAAGATTTTCATCATCACAGAAATGCAAATTAAAACCGCAAAGGATACTTTTCCACTACAATGGCTATAATAATAATACAATATTGGTAAAGTTATGGAGATACTAGAAATCTCCAATTTTGCTGGTGGGAAAGTAAATTAGTAATAAATTTATAAAACTGGAAGTTTCTAATAAAATTAACCCTATATCTACCTTATTACTGAGTAAATTCATTCCTAGGTATTTAAAAGAAATAAAAACATTTGTGCACATAAAGCCTTTTATTAGAATGTTCATAGCAGTTTTATTCATAGTATCCTGGAACTGGAAGCAATATATATATGAGATTGAATAAACAAATTTTCATATATTCATACAATGAAATATATAATTTAGCAGGAAATAGGAATATACTGCTGGAACATGCAATAACATGAATGACCTCAAAAACACTCTGAGCAAAAGAAGCTACTCAGTGTGATTTTACTTATATGAGGCACCAGAAAAGGTAAAACTTATCTGTGGTGTTAGAAATCAGAAAACTGGCTGCGTCTAGTGAGCATGGGATAGGAATCAACCCTGAGAATTTTTTAGGATGATAGATATAGTCTACAAACTATTTGGGGTAGTGCTGCATGGGTATGCTTAATTGTCAAAATTCACCAAGGTGTTATACTCAGGATTATATGTTTCACTGTATGTAAATTAGACCTCAGTTGAAATAAGAAAATAAAAACCTGTGTGTTAATTTCCAAATAATATTTTTAAAATTCCCCAAAAGAATTGTGACTTTAAACTGTATTTTTAGATGAAATGTCCCATTGAGAATCAAGAACAATAGATTCTTTTTTTATTATTATTTTAAAGATGTGGAGTACAATTCAGAGTTAGGTATACAAATGTTGATTATGCAGGTGCCTTTGTTGATGAGGTGTGCCCCTCCCTCCCCTAGCAGTTTCCCTCAACTGCCAATCCCACCCCTCCTCCCCTGGCAGTTTCACACTACTGCCAATCCCTTTCTTACAGTATTATGATAATTAAGAACATTAGATTCTAAGCCCAAACTATCATCCAAATAAAGAAAGACTCTTTCAGATATGGAATGACTCAAAAATATTTTTCTTCCCCACAGTAACATTGAGAAGTTGATCTAAAATATGCAAAATAAGAAAATAATTAAGAAAAATAATAAAATGGTATTAGAAAAAAAAAACCCAGAAAATCCAAAATGGGAGAATAATATAAGAAAGTTCTCAAGTTAACTAGTTTGTAGAAGTGTAGAGAACAATAATTTATATAAATTGGCAGATGAAGTGAGGGAGTTCTAAGAGGGAGGAGTCCAGGAAAAAGATGGATTCTTGAGACATATAGTTTGAAACACCCTAAGAAGGTGATAAACGTTAATTATATATATGAAAAATTAAGGCAATTAATCTTTTAAGATTTTAAGGAACATAGTCCCGATATGCTCAGATAAAGAAATCCAGAATAAAGACATTGGAGTATGTGAGGATAAGAGTGACTTTATTTTAAAGGCTAATCCATCATGTGACTTCTAATTAACCCTGTGTCCAGGAATGCCTCCAAAATGTCTAGTTGACATATTATTCTTTATGTAGGAACACCTATTCATTGTAGATATCCTTCATAACAATGTTTGATGGTATTGCAGAAATTATAGGTTGTGATGCACGTAGCCACCTACATATTCCTTCCAGAGCACATATACTTTTACCCCAATATATAAGCCCTGGTCTCAGAGATTGTGGTACTGAGACTGATCTACTTGCCTTGCTCAAGACTACACTTCTGTCTGCTTCCTTCTCTGACTTCTTGACTCTTTTTCATTTGGGGGTCACTTTGTATAGACAGCCATTTTATGAAAAAGAGTCAAAAGGATTACTGGGGCGTATGGGTTCCTTTAATATATAGACTGAACAGTAAAGAATTCTAAATGTCATTTTAAGTTTTCCCCTTAATTTTAGAAGAATCATCTGGAATCTAGTATTTCTTTTGTTTAAAAAAAAAACCCTGAATTTTAGCAAATATTATTTCAAATCAATTTCATTTCCTTCTGTTGAGCTCATGAAAAGATAAATTTTATACTTTCTTTCAAAAATATTATTTTATGTAAAGTATGACTCCACTGCTATGAAAATTATTTCCCAGTCTATTTACCTAATCATTCAACCTTCCTTAGGTAACTAGAGAGCTTCCTGGAATCATACTTATCTGATGTTCATTGTGTTTCTCAGTGGTGGGGTTTGGGTGACTTATTAAAAGCTCTCATCTTAATACATTTTCATAATGTTTAAATTTTTACAATGAGATAAATCATTTTTATAAAGACAATAAGGAAGACAGTTCTAATAAAGGAATCTTCACCAAAGCTTGAGAAATGCATAATAGCCTAATGCTACATTGGGTGCTATTATTTTAGCAGGGAAAATTCAGATGCCGGTTAGAAGCTTGGGAGCTGGCTGCTCACCATATTTCCTGTTGTAGCCCAAAAGCTTGCTTTTTTCCCTCGAGACGATGAACTCCAATCTCTCTTATTCTGAAGGCCCTTTTTTGGAGGAAATTGTCATGACTGAAAAACATACAACCAATGTGCTTGGCACAACAGAAAAAACTACTTGTTTCACCCTCAATTACAATAGAATTAAGAAAAATACAGGTCTCATGACTGTAATCCCAGAAGTTGAGTCCAGAAGTTCACTACCAGGCTGGGCAACATAGCGAGACCTCTTCTCTACAATAGATAGCTAGCTAGCTAGCTAGATAAGCCAGGCATGGTGGTGCACACTCCCAGCTACTTGGGAGACTGAGGCCCAGTAGGTCAAGGCTGTGGTGAGCCATGATCATGCCACCGCACTCCAGCCTGGGCAACAGAGTGAGAACGCAGACTCAAACAAACAAACAACAACAACTAAATAAATAAATAAATAAAAAGAGAGAGATACAGGTGTAAACTATTTGGGGACACAAGCATAAGGGCCTCCATCAGTTACTATCCTAACAAGGATCCAATGAAGATAGAAATACAGTTTTGGATAATCACATGAAAAAAATCACATCCAGGAAAGGATGGCAGAGTTGCAAACAGGGAGCAGAAATGATGCCTCAAACACTGTATGCTCATTCATTTAATGCCTGTGGTCTTTTATGTATGAATTATTGTTTGTTGAGAACCTGAAATTGTGCCTGGTGTTAGTTATGTAGGGCAAACAGGGTAGATTTGTTTCTTGCCCACTCGGCAATTCAATTTATTAGGCCTGAGATACACTAACAAAGTAAGTAATTGAAAACTTGTAGGCAGTGCTTTAAAGAAAATTAACAGTGCCTGTGACATTTAAAAGATAATAATAATAAGGTGGTCAGGGAAGACCTTTCCAGAAAGAGGTGATCATTAGAGATGAGAACTATGAAGAGAGGAGTGAGTTCTGCAAAAGGGGTACAGTCCAGGGCTTTCCTTGCAGAAAATGCAAAGACCCCAAAGTGGGAATGGGTTTGTGAATTCAGGAACCTGACATAGGGCCAGTGAAGTTAAATGGTTGTAAGGAAGGGGATGAGTGAACATTGAATTAATAGCTAAACAACCCAAATCAGCAGTAGCGCAGAGTGAACTTGCGAGCTGCACTGTCTTAGAAAGAAGAGCTTGGTTTTATCTTCAATGGTATCTTAGAGGACACTCAAAGTTTCTGTGGTAGATTGAATGGTTTATATCCTCCAAAGATATATCCACCAGTCTGTGAATGCACCCTTATTTGTGAGATGGATCTTTGCAGATGTCATTAAGTTAACGATCACAAGATGAGATCATCCTAGATTAGGGCAGGCATCGTTAGAAGAGAAGATGAGAACATACAGAAAAGGTCATGTGAAGATGAAACTTGATATAAGAATTATGCTGCTACAAGCCAAGGAGTGCCTAGAGCCATTAGAAGCTGGAAGAGGAAAGGACAGATTCTTTCCTAGAACTTCAAAGGCGACATTATCCTGCTGACACCTTGATTTTGGACTTCTGAAATATGAAACTGGGAGAGGATAAATTTCTGCTGTCTTAAGCTATCCAGTTTGTCATAATTTGTTATGGTAGCCCCAGGAAACTAATAAAGTTGCCAATGTTTTCATCTGTTTTTCTTCCTTAAATTCCTTCACTCTCAGAATGGCTTGAAAACAGTAGGTAATAAGATGGAAAGGGAAGGATGACAAAGCTTCCTAAAAAAAAAAAAGAGGTCTGGCTGAACCCACTCACCCATCGTGGGTGCTCTAGCATTGTCCAAAGAGCACAGCCCAACGCCATCTATCCCTGGCTATAAAACCTTCTTGATTGGTGTGTTTCAAAGATATGGCGGTCTCTGCCTCTTGTAAATTCTTGGCCTTTTAAAGATGCTCCCTTTTTAATACTCTGGGATACTGGTATTCTCTTTCAGCCATCATTTAAACAAGTTACATTAAATATCTCAGGAAAAATGGTTTTCGTTTTTGTATTTGCTTTATTTTGCTTGATACACTTTCCCATTTCCTCCAGGATGCTATTCATCTTTGACTTCAAACTTTCAGACTCAACTTAGAAGAATTTCAGCTTCAAGATCTTAAAGCAGAGTTTTCAACTCCAGTTCATCTGGAGTGGCATCTACTTCCCCAAAGGAACAGAAATCACTTTTAATGCAGTCATGGACCATTCTCCTTGAAATTTTCTTGTTCCTGCTGACTGACTTGCAAGAGCTCTCTGCTCCTCTGGGAACCCATTAAAGAGTGCATCCCTCTGCAGATACATGAAAGGGGCCTCAAGGCGCGTCCTTTCAGTTTCCTAGGAAATTCACAAGTCACTCAGGTCAGAACTACCTCTGCAGCATACAGGGATGGGCTGGGTAGGTAGAAAGCTCTCCTCCTCTGGTAGTAGTGGGGTGAGTTTGGTCGGCCAAGTAAGACTGTGTCTGCCTGCCCTGAAGGAGACTCATCCAGAATGGGGTGGCATACAAAGTCAAGAGTGGAGTCAGCAGATGAAACCAGAGAAAGAAGGTATGGAACATCAGAGGTTGTAACCTGGGGTATGAAGCCAGGACTCAAGGGAGAGAAAAAGAGCAGGAAAAATGAGACACATGTAGTAGAAAATATTCCATGAACAGAACACAGAGGAAGACTGTTGCCCATAGCTGAGTCCTTGGTGCCAATCTCTGGGTCACAGTAATAAGCCAACTAGACTCCAGGCATCAGTAGAAACCAAGAGAAGTCTATAATCGACATGTCTTCTTTACCAGGGCTATTGGCATATGTGTCCAATGACAGTGAGTTGCTCATCTACCTTCCCTACATGTCAAACCTTGACCAGAACAAATGTCAGAGCCTTAAATAGACCGGAAACTTTAAGACAATGAAGCAAAAGTGTAAACTCACTTAATTGTCCTCAGACATTTTTCAGATGAGTCTATAGCTCACAGCATAGAACACCATCAACCCAAACCCCATCATAGAGACTATTCTCAAATTGTTTGCTTTTTTTTTTTTCATTATTTAAACAGTTCCTTAGCTTGGCTGCCCATCAGAATTAGTTAGGAGAACTTCTTAAATTAAAGATGCCCAAATCTCAATCTTACCTGAATTCTTGGGAATAGGACCTAAAAATATACATTTGAACAGATTCCCCAGATATTTTGATTTAGCGTGTCCAGTGGAGACTGACTTTTGGAAATCACTGCTCTCACGGGGATAGCTGTGAGAATGAGACCCTGTCTCATACCCATCCCCGGGCCTCATACATGGAGCACAGAAGACATTACAAATTCTTCTGGGCCTGAACTAAACTAATAAATGTATACTAGAAGTTGGGCAGGATTCGGGGGGGGGGCACTTACAAGAATAGATCACATAGCCTGAGGAATAATTAAGCTGAGCATCAAAAATAAGTAGGAAATTGACAAGCACACGTGGGGTGGAAGATAATTTCCCCAGCAACTATTTACAAGGGGCTATAGAAGAAGGTGGAGGCCAGGAGACTAAGGTATCCGGGAGGGAAGACCCTGCTCTATTCCTCCTCACTAGGCAGTAAAATATTTGGTGCTGACTTAACCAAAAGGAGTCCCTGGCTGATTGTATGAATCATGGAATCAATAGCATTGTCTTACTGCAGAACCATTTTTAAATATTATCTTTTGCCTTCAACCCCATCTCTCACTCTTATTGCCCTCTCTTTGAAATGTTCTCTGACTTTTCTCTCCTTCTCTTGCCTTTTTCAGAGTCAATTTCCTCTCTCTCTAGGTCTCTATGATTTTCTCCTGCAATATTGAGCTTTACCACAGAGAGAAGGGAGGAGAGAAGAGGGGAAGAATAAAAAGAGAAAGGAAGAAGGAAAGAAGGGAGCAAGGAAAAGAGAAAAATTAACCTTTATTGGGGTATCGTTTCTGTGCAGGGTACTTTTATATAGGGTATGTTGCTTAACCCTCATGACAAGCTTGTGAGGGTGAAATTACTAGAACCATTTTATATATGTGCACACTGAGATTGAGTAATGTCTTAGTTCATTTGTGTTTGCTATAAAGGAGTACCCAGGGCTGGGTAATTCATCAATAAAAAAATGTTTATTTGGCTCACAGTTCTGCAAATTGTACCAGAAGCATTGTACCAGCATTTGCTTCTGGTGAGGACCTCAGGCTGCTTCCACTCATGCAGAAAGTGAAGGGCAGGCAGTGTGTGTAGAGTTTACCTAGTGAGAGAAGCAAGAGAAAGATGGGAGAGGTGCCAGTCTTTTTTCAACAAGCAATTCTCCTGGGAACTAATAGAGCAAGAACTTTCTCATTACCTCGAGAATAGCTCCAAGCCATTCATGAAGGACCTGCCCACTGCCATCCAAACACCTGCTACTAGGCCTCACCTCCAACACTGGGGATCTAATTTCAACATGAGGTTGAGAGGGTCAGATAGCCAAACTATAGCAAGTAATTTGCCCAACATCACATGAACTTTTTGCTTTTCTTGTGTAGGCACAGGCTAAAAAAGGTAGGCACAATTTTAGTGATAATTCTGTGCAGTAAGAGATAGATTTGTATTTTCTGGTTACCAGCAGTAATTATCAAATGTGAATATTCAGTTGTCTCAAAATACAACCAACATCACAAAAAGAATATTTTATGGGAATTTCCTTGTTGATAAATCCATCCATGAAAAATTCTGAAGGCTTATCTCTATTCAAAAGCAATTGCTACAAAGGAGAGAAAACTCCCTGTAGTTTGGACTCATTTCCAGGTTTAAGAGCTTCACTCTGGCTGATTCAGAGTTCCAGTGAAATTTCTCAGGGATGAGAATATACAAGGACCCTGCAATCTCAATCAACACTGAATGGACTCTTTTATAAAATGATGTGTTTCTCTTTTTAATAGTTTCAGACTTCTAGTTGCCTGATATAAAATGGGAGCAGCAGGATCAGCCAAAATATTATTTGATGTTGAGTATGGAATGACAAGATAAGCCAAATAACCTCTCCCTGAGTGAATAAAAGTGACAAAGAAAAAACTCACACATCTCAGCCCTCACTATTACTGCAACACCACTCCCAGTCTTATATTTCCATAGCATCCTGCCCACCTCTGCTGACAAAAGATGCCAAACACTGTAAAATATTGAAAAAGTTCATTATGAGCCAAATGTAAGTGATCTAGGCCCATCACACTGTTCCAGAAAATCTGAAAATGTGTGCCCAAGGTGGTTGAATTGCAGCTTGATCATATACCTCTTTGGAAGACAGAAGTTACAAAAACTATAAATCAATACATGTAAGATTTACATTGGTTCGTCTGAGGAAGGCGGAACATCTCCAATTGAGGGCTTGCAGGTCATAGATGGATTCAAAGATTTGTTTTGTCTAAGAAATTTTGAAATCAGTAAAATAAATGCTGCTGTTGAGATAAAGGAATGTTGAGAGGAAGTTTCTTGATAGGTGGATGAAGCCTCATAGGTGGCAACCCTGAGAGAGAATAGATGGCAAATATCTAACTCCTCTATGAATCCCCAGAAAGGAGATTCTATACAGATGTAAATCTCTCCAAGAGATGACTTTTCAGGGTCATAACATTTTTTTTTATTAGCTTCTTTATCTGTCATGTGATGTTTATACCAGAGTTGGGTTGGAAAGTAAACCCCATTACACAGGGTTAATAAAACTCCTCTCCCCCGATTCCTAAGTTAGGAATTTGGCAAGAGAGAGAGAGAGGAAAAGAAAAAGTCAGAGTTTAGTCCTCACCTACAAAAAGAGTAAGCATCACACTCCCCTGCAATCAATGATGTACCTGCCTATATGTTACATATCGAGTTCTAGGCAATTCTTTCTAATTCTTTTGCTTTTGTGTCAATAATAATGTCATAAATATTTGGGAAGTTATTTCTAAAGATGACACCACGAGATGCAGTAGAGAAAGATGGCTGTCAACAGAGTTAACCTTGGGACGTGGCTTCCCACCCAGGAATGACATTTCCTCACAGCCTTCCATCTAAGATATGCTCAGATGACGAATAGTTATGTGAAGAAAAGGAGGCAAAAATTATGAGTGTCTTCTCCAAGCTCCCTTAAGTTTTCTGTCAGCTTCAGCTAGATGCAAACGATAATGAGGCCTTAGGGGGTTCCTGAATCCCAAATAGGGAAAAGCTGCACATCAAAAAGTAATAACCACTTCACACCTTTATACGTGTGTGTGTGTGTGTGTGTGTGTGTGTGTGTGTGTGTGTTTCTTCTTTTGTATTTGGAATCTATTTGTTAAGGAAGTCCAGCTTCTTCAAACTCACAACAATAGGAATCTGCATTACAGGTTCAACCTGTAACAAACAGTATTCTTTCAAACACCAACAAAGTCTCATCTCCATGGAATCCTGTCGTCCTGCTGAAATTTTAGCCCACAACTCTAGGTGTCAACATTAATTGGGCCCACCTTTTCAACTATGAAAAGCTGTTTGACTTTCACTTGAGTGCATAAGAAAACCACTGAAATATTTTAAGCAGGGAAGTGACATGATTAGGTTTGCATTTTAGAATGACCACAAGTGTAAGACCAAAAGCAGAGATACTAGATTGTGTGCTTTCCCAGAAGTCTAGGGTCCTGGCAGTGTGGACAGACTTCAGACTTCACTAAGGGTATATTCAAAACAAGAACAGAAAAGGAAAAGGAGAAAGAGTACTAAATGAAAGCCATGTCCACAGGGCAGTTGGAGCAGGGCAGAGTGGCTATTTCACATAATCACAGGGTGAAAACCAGCATGAGGACATGGAGACAGAATATTTTAAAAACTCTTTCAGGAGGGTTTATAATCACAGGACAAGGAGAATAGGCAGATGAAAACATAGGTTAAATGGGTTATTTTGTTTGTTTTTCTTGCTTTCTGTAATATGAGCAGATTGTTCAAATGCCATTAGGAAAAATACCAAGAGGAGCGAGAATAAGCAATGGAGAGGGCATGAGACAGAGTAGGTACAGAAATGAGTTGTTGGCAGGATGAGAAACCCGTTTTGTGATAAAAATTGAGAAGTGAAAAAGAGACAGTACAAATGCAAGTAATTTACGCTGGGCAGATTAAATGTGAAGGGATAATAGGGGCTAGGAAATGTATGTGGTCTGCAGAGGAGGAAAGAGAAAACATATATTAAGCCTATTAGAATTTTTATTAGTTGAAGGGAAAGCAAAATGGCCCTACCTAAGGATCATACAGAGGAGGTATACACATGAAAATTATCTAGGCACAATCCAAATTGTTGGCCATATAATCTAGTAGTTCAAACCATGGCCTTTGGAATTAGAGAAACAAGATTTTGCATTCCAGTTTCATTTAATGATAGTCATATAATTGTGTATGATTGCACACCCATTCTAAAATACAATTTCTAATGCATGTAATGGGGTTATACACAAAACACAGTGACTATTTGGGGTAACACGTTATTCTCCAAATGCAAATAATCATTATCTGTCAAGAGAGTTCATAAAACGATGACCTTTATGTAAGAATCACAGAAATGTTAGGATTACAAGTGGTGTTGGAGAGATAAATGGGATAGCACCCCACAATATTCAGGAAGTGAGCAGAAATTTAAACATAAGAAAGTTGATGGGTAGGGAAGACAGATATGAGCAACAGATGTTTCAGAATGAAAGGTCAGACAAAGGGTAACAGAAGTTGTATTCAAAGATATATGTCCATTCTTTGCTTTATATATCAGTTTTCACATAGTATGCCCACATATTTATAAACCACCTACTTTGCTACACAGAGTCAGACTCTCTCCACATCTGCAATGTTAAAGCTGGTTGCAGTCAGCTTAGAGGCATAAAACATTGCTCATATGTTTTCCCATTTTTAGGATTAGAGTCTTATTTTTAATAATATTTTAAATTGTTACAAAATTGACTTCCAGATAGATTTCAACCATCACTGGTAGCTTACACAGACAAATTAATTAATCAAAACAAAATGGCAAGCACCAATATTGCCACCATTATCAAAATCCCTCTTCCTTCAGGGATTTTAAAAAATATAATTGCATAATGATAGAGATTGTATGTATCTACAGTATGTAATTATAAACGCTAATTATTAATATTAGCAGCTTAAAGTTAAAATTATCTTTTCCACTAATAGAAGCACAGTGCTTTTTACATTAATGCTAGAGATAAAATGTGTGTGTGTTTTGTCTACTAGCTAAAACTTTGAAGCCCATTACACTTGAATGTCTGGCGCTAATTGTATCAGAATGCTCTGCTGACCTGGACACTTAGAGACATGAGTAGATAATTGAAATGACTCCTTGCAGTGAAGACACAATCAATGACAAGAGATCCGTGCTAGAATTTATCCCAGCAATTTTTCTAATTACATAGATAAAGGAAAATCCTCAAGTGTTGATGTTAGAAAGGACAATAATCAATCAGAACTCTTCCCCAACCCCTGCCTCTAGGCTGAAAAATCAGACAACCTAGACACATGGAGAATGCAAGAGCCCTAAGATGATAGGGGAAGGCAACTTAGAGCTGATGCCACAGGGGCATCCTGGTCCATCTACTCCACTCAGTGGCACTCTCAAAACAGAGCCCCTAACAGAGCGTGATGACCTCACATTCCCCAAAAGAGGCAGAAGGCTTACACATCACAGAGGAAAAGAGAAGGAATGTTCCAGGTGGGAGAGAGTCACACCTGGAATGCATTGGTGCTCCTGCACATGACCTCTTTCCAGCATTGCAGCCTGTACTTCTTATATGTCAGCTTAGAGGATGAAACAGAAGCTGCCAGTCCTGCTAAAGAACAGCCCTCACACTGGCACAACATCAATTTTTACCATATTTTACCTGTTGAAAGCATTCAGGCCAGCCTAGATTCAAGTGGGTGGAGGAATAGAAGGCACTGGCACGTGTGTACAGAGAGGGAAGGAACTGATAGTGGATGAGCCATCACACACTCTAAGGAACATGAGGGTGTCTCATAGTTGCCTCTTTTGACCAATTTCCAGTCCACCTACATGTCATACATGTTTCCAGTAAGTGATGTTGCTCTGGACTTTGAGTGTGGGATAAAGAGAATCCTGGCATGCACAAGATTAATAAAATTCTCCCCACGTGGATTCTTACTGTTCTTCAACTTAGATAATGATACATGAAGCTTGCTATGCTCTGGCTAATCAATGAAAAATGAGTCTCAGGAAAGGTGAATCTGTAGAGCCTGAAGATTTTGTTTGCAACAAGAACCTCAGATTCTTTTTTTTGTTTTTTTTTTTGAGTTGGAGTCTCACTCTGTTGCCCAGAGTGGATTGCAGTGGCCACTCCCGGCCACTGCAGCCTCCACCTGCTGGGCTCCGGCGATGCTTCCACCTTAGCCTTCCAAGTAGCTGGAACTACAGGTGCGCGCTACCATGCCCAGCTAATTTTTTTTTATTTATTGTAGAGATGAGGTCTCGCCAAGTTGCCCATGCGGGTCTCGAACCCATGGACTCAGGCAATCCACTCACTTCGGCCTCCCAAAGCGCGGGATTACAGGCTGAGCCACCAAGCCCGGCCTGAGCCTCATATTCTTAATGCTTAAAATAACCTCTAGAGTTTGAAAAACTGCAAAAAAAATTACCTTAATATGTTATAATTTCTACATTTTTAAAAAAGTGCTTTTTGTCATACATAACTTCATTTGATTCATGACTATGCTATGAAAAGCATAGATACAAAGAGTGTTGCACCTGGAATAAAGATTTATACTTTCTCCTTTAAAAAAAAGTGTCCTTTGGTGGTAAAAATAACAAGTTTTCTTGTAGAAAATCTAGACAAACAAAAAGCTTTGGAATTAAAAAAAATTCCCCATAAAAGTACACCTTAGAGATAAGCATTATTACCCTTGTGATTTAACTTTCAACATACTCTTATCTGGTTCCCCTTAGTTACCAGCAATAAAAAGATCTTAAAACCTGCCAACAGCACATATATAGTTTTCAGTTGTAATCATACTGTAAAGCAAGTATGTATAACTTTGTTTTCTCCATCACTAAACACTGTTCAAAACATAATTAGTAAATAATATTTTTTAATCTGAGCATATAAATGGGCACATTATAGAATATTTAGAAGGAACAGAAAAATAATTAGAAATTAATTTAAAAATTCTCTGTATGTTCATAGTCAACAATTGCTATCAGTCTTTTTGTCATATTTCCTTCCAAAAATATTTTATCTAATACAAGTAAAGGATTGAAAGTGGCATATCTAACTACATGCCTCTCTCTCTTTTACTATATATTTATATATATATACATAGTGTCTATATATACACCTTCAATATACATATATTTTATTGAACAACATATGGTGAATATTTTCCCATGTTTGCCTTCTATAATATCATTTCATCTAACATGTTATGAAAATTTTCAAACATTTTCAAAAAGTGTCAAGAATTTTACACTGTACACCCACCAACTATATTTTCCAATTGTTGAGCCAATTCTCATTACTCTTTGGCTGAGATTCATTCCTCAGACCCTCTCTGGCACTTACAACCTGCTGTGCAGTGGCATGTGGGGGATGGGTGCAGTACACACTCCTGCAGACAGCAAATACCCATAGGCAGTACAGGGCTCAGGGTAGACAAGGAGATATGAGTGCAGCACTGACCAGGTGGGTTGCAGAATGAGATTATCTATAGTAAATGGCCTGAGATTACTCTACCTTTTATCAGGGTTCTTTGAAACTTTTCTCTATGGTGTGTGTAGCTTTCTCACTTTCTTAAGGCAGTTGCAAAGGAAGAGTTTATTAGTCCCAGTGCCAGTCAGTGTAAGGAGCTTCCTAATTTGCTACAATTCTTTGTACTACAAAGAGATTGTTTTTGTTCTTGAGAATAGTTTGGATTAAACTTTTAGCCTTTATGTACCTAATCTAAAACCTGAAATACCCTGAGTATTTCAGAATGCAATGATCCACTAGACACAGCACAGACATTCATACCAATAAACACATTTGACCATGAAAAATTCAGCAGTTTGGGGGGAAAAATACTGTACCCAAATTCTATATGAAACTATCTCAGTGCCTGTGGTCTAAGTGGTACCCAATCATCTGCAACGAGATAGAAACAGAGAGCTGAACTGGCTTCCCTGGAGTCTAATTCTTGTCAAGTGAAACTAAGGAGTTCCAGAAAGAGCTCAAGTTTCCACTAGGCAGTGAGATTCCGCTAACTCTCACAGAGCAATAAAATGTTCTTAACCTTGACCTCTTCATCTCAACTCTTTCTCCTGGGTACGGTAAAGTGGAGAAGAGTTTTAAACCTCTCCTTAAGAAAAACAAGTTGTAAATATGAACATTTAAGAATCTCCTTAAACAGTTCTGTTCCTGACATTATTTCATTTGAGTTTCAACACAACTTTGAGGTAATGGAAAATATCACCCACTCCTCATGTTTGAGAGCAAGATTCAGGGGTTCAGATAGGTATTCAAACCTAGGTCTCCTGATCCCTTACTCACTATTTCTTCCACTCCACCACTCTTATCCCTCCTGAAGAGCAAAGAGAAATTTGGTCAAGATGAAGGTCTAACCAAAATAATAGACAAAGAGAATTCATTAATAAACTACTCATTTGACAGCTTTCCTCACTCTGCAATATGTCATCTATAAAATGTATGTGGTCTTCAAGGAATTTAAGCTCGATCTTTCTCCATTTCCTTGTGCAACGATCTGAAAATTGAAAGCTATTCTGACGAAATGATTAAAGGGAGCAGCGTGCTTACATCAAGGTCCCTTGACTCTCATTCTGCTAAAATGAAATTATGAGGTAACTGCCCACCTGAGAAGTTTTACACAAAGTAATGAGGAAGGGCTCATTAATCAGCAGGGCAGTGTTTATCCCAACCTGCGCTTAGCTCTCTGAGGACCACCTCCTCAGTCTTTGGGCCACAGAGGAACTTCAATAATTTTCAGTCATAAAAATGAAAAATCACTACATGGAAGTGTAGTCAATGAGTCCATGCAACTAATATAAAGCCATTTTTCCCCCTTATAAAAGTACTCAGATGAAAGGAAAGGACTAAGTCACAGATTTTCCAAAGACTTATCTCTTCTCTTACACAAGACAGTCTGAGTTCCTGATTTGATTTGCTCTCAGAGGAGCCTATCATTGGTCCAGTGTCTACCTGTCATGTAGTGTTCCATGAAGTTCTATGAAACTGTTTTTCTGGAAGAAGTAGGGATGTCGTTATATATGGTTAAGATAAATTCTGACTAATTATCCTTAAACAAATAAGGTATATATTATCTCTATGGTAGTTAGCCATCATAACTTGCATATTTAATTGACTCTTGAAAGATTAAAATTTTACACCCGAGCCTCTGTCACTCTAGAGTTATTTCTTACAGCAAGTGAAAAAACACAAAGGCAGTTAGGATGGTAGAAATCCTGAAAAAGTAGACTTTCCCTCAGAATAAAATAAATATGGAAACTCAGCCCTCAGTAGAAATATTTAAAAAATTCTAACTTATCCTAATAAATTTAGATTCTACCATTTATTTCTCCTAATCTTAATTGAGAAGCCCCATCTAATCCAAGAACAAAATTTCAAGAATTCAGCAGTATCGCCTGTAGGAAAGTCTGCAAATTGAGACAAAGTATAGCAAAATTTCAGGAGGTGATTTGGTCACAATGGTCACATGGTCACATTTTCTCACTTATAAAATGAGCTGATTTTGTTAATGTATTGTAGTTTCATTTATTTGCTTCCTTCTGACTTCTGCTAACACTGATCTTCCATTTTCATGTTGCTGTCTACATTTTTATTTAATAACAGCTTGTAGTGTCAACATTAAGTGGTTTTCAATTAGTCCTAGTGAATCACCCAAAGTGAGAATGGGAGAAAAATATTGGACATCACCTAGTCAAACCTCTTTCTTTTCATGAATCAAGAAACCAAGCCTTAGAAAATTAAGCAATTTTCTCAAGGAGTCACAGCTTGTTCTTGACTGAAACTCTATGTGATCTCTGACTCAACACTGCCCTCTTCACTGACACACCACCAGTTCAAAATATTTTCAGCCACTGAATTCTTTCTGTTGATTAAATATTATGAGGAAGTCAGTATGTAACCAGGATAAATTCAAAGCAGAAGTGGGGCCTGGAGGCCCACCTGCTGGTGGCCATACAAATGGCCAACAAGCACATGAAAAGATGCTCAGCATCAGTAATTCTTACGGAAATATAAATCAAACCTACAATGAGATACCATCCGTCATCCATTAGGATAGCTACTAGGAAAAAAAAAAACAAATAAATAAAAAGTGTTGGCAAAGATATGGAGAAATTGAAACCTTTGTGCACTGTTTTGTGAATGTAGAAACAGTACAACCACTGTTGAAAACATGATGGTTGTTCCTTAAAAAATATAACTACCGAGGGGTCAGAAAGACAGTCAGACTATGCGAGTCCCGGTATGAGTGAGCATATAGAAAATTTTGTGTACATGCTGGTGAGCGAGGGGGTGGGTGAGTGACTGACTGAATAAGGGCAAGGGAGCCAGTGGCCAGTGCTCTCCTGGTGTAGCAGCTGGTGCCACAGCTGCTGGGCTTGGACCCTAGCGATTCCTGGGACGCAGAAGCTGAGCGTCATTTTTTTTTTCTTTCTTTCTTTTAAATCAACAAACCCTGGGAGGAAAATGCTGGGAGAGACTAAATGGGGTTTCATAAACAAGTGGCCAGGCCCCTGGTGCAACAGCTAGTGCCACAGTTTTGCTACTTTTTCCCTGGCTCTTCCAAGGTCACAGAAGCCAAGCACCAATATATTTTTTTTTTAATGGACAAAAGCAGAGGGGAGAAAATATCACTCCAGGCACTCCCTCATACGTGCAGTAGGAGAGAGACTGCTGGCTCCTGGCTTTGCCTCAACACTTCAGCGCCTGGCAGGACACTGGCAGCAGAGGCTGCGGAGGGAATCCAGAGGCAAAGTTCCATGGAAGAGGACAAGAGAGGTAACCAACCACCATCTTGAAGGTGGGGCAGGAAATTGTTCCAACTCGCTCACCACAAAGCAACAGACTGGATATCTGTGACTGGTGGATCAACTACTCAAGGGTGGATCCTGTCCTAGAGGGAATATTCTGAAAGCACAAACTTCGGAGAGACCTGATGAGTGCTGAGTTCCTGATCCAGCTGCGGGAGAAAGGGTATGGCCAGAAAAGGATGAGGAAAAACTCCAAGGAGATCATTGGTGAGTCCAGGGATGACCCAAACCCCCTCCTCCCAGCAATTCTCTGAACATCAGACCCACACAGCTAGGCTACGACTGAGAAGGACAAACCCAAGTGGAGCCTGGACGTCAGTCACAATAGAACTCCATTCCAGGATAGGCCTGGCTGGGGCACACCCACAAGTACCTACCTGGAAGAGACAATCCTATACCACACCACCACCCGGAGAGCTCCCTGACCATAGGAGTGTGGGAGGGGAGGACTGCAGTCCCACCCACCTCCACTGGTCCTGACACTAAGGAGAGAGTGAAAGAGGTGGCTCTGCAGGAGGCACCTGATTAGAGGAACAATTTCGGAGCCTGCCACAAGAAGGCAGGTTTTTCTTTTAATTTTCAATTTTGAAAATGTTAAAAATTTTAAAATCTTTAATTTTCAATTCAAAAAATTTTAAAATTCTTTTAACTGTTTTTTAGTTCATTTATTTTTTAAAAATGTTTTTCCTTCATGCATGAATGTATCTGTGAGGATTTGATCTGCATCCATCCCAAATTTTTTTTCTTTCTTTTTCTGTTCCTTTCTTCTTTTATTTGTCATTTTTGGTTTATGTATGTGAATGATTGAGTGTTCATCTTTTAATTTTGTTTTTGTTGTTGGTCTGCTTATGCTCTTTTGTTCTTCTGGGGTTTTTTATTTTCATTTCTTATAGTTTAAGGTGTGTGCCAATATATGTGTGGGGGTTCAACCTGAACACTTTTTTTGTTTTTTCTCCAGTCTGTTTTTCTTCTCTGTTCATTTTGTGCTAGGCATGTGTGTCTGTGTTTAGTTTTCTTATTTTTTGTTGTTATTTGTTTTATTTCACTTTGTTGTTATTCCAGTTTATTTTGGGGTGTGTGTGTATGTCTCTGTGTGTGTATGTGTTCAGTTGTTTTTTTGCAATGGTTTCCACATCATATAGAGTGGTGGTGGGGAGTGGGTCTCAGGGAACACATGCCATGATAAGTGAACACTGCAATTTGCAAGTAGTTTTTGAATCCTAGCGCCCCATCCCCTACTTTATTGGAATTTCAAAAATTACCAAGAGACAGCAAAGCTTCCCATCTACCATCCTATTTCAAAATAGAACAAATCCAGAGTTGGATCAGGGAAGAATAGAGAACTGAGCAAACATCAGAAGCGAAAGCCTCTCACTGACACTGAATAACAGAACTAAAGAGAAAAACAAGAGATCTGTCACAAATGAGAAAAAAACAAAGGAAGACCTCAGGCAATTTCAAGGGCACCAAAGACAAAACTCCTGAACAATCAGACGTTGGTGCCCAAACAAAGGAAGTCACCAATGACTGGCCTCAGAATATGACAGAGATTAAGGAATGGATGGAAAGAGTAAATAAGACTCAAGAAAGACAAGATGCAACACTGAAAGAACTTGTAACAGAGATTTTGGCAATAAAAAAATTCATCCAGGAAATAAATAACAAGATGGCAAGCATGGCAAGCAGAATTAATCTAGCTGAGGAAAGAATCTCAGAACTTGAAGACGAGAACATGGAATTAACCCAATCAATAAAAAACAGAAAGAAGACACAGAAAGAAAGAACAATGCCTACAAGAGATGTGCAATTATATCAAGAGGCCAAACCTATGCCTGATTGGTATCCCAGAAGAAGAAAGGGAAATGGAGAACACCTTGGAGCAAGTATTCCAGGAGATAATCCAAGAAAACTTTCCCCATCTCACTAGAGATGTGACCAGTCAAGCACAAGAGATACAGAGAACCCTCACAAGACATCAATTTAGAAGACTAACCCCTAGACACATAATAATTCGCCTACACAAAGTAGGCACAAAATAAAAAATCCTAAAGGAAGCAAGACAGAAAAGTCAGACTTCCTACCAGGGAAAACCAATCAGAATAGCAGCAGACATATTGGTGGAAACACTACAAGCAAAAAGGGACTGGAGCCCTATATTCAAAGTCCTCAAAGATAAACAATTTCTTTTTTTTTTTTTGAGTTGGAGTCTCACTCTGTCGCCCAGACTGGAGTGCAGTGGCCACTCCCAGTCACACCCTTGACCTGCTGGGCTCCAGCGACCCTTCTGCCTCAGCCTTCCAAGTAGCTGGAACTACAGGTACATGCTACCACGCCTGGCTAATTTTTTTTTTTATTGTAGAGATGAGATCTCACCAAGTTGCCCAGGTGGGTCTCGAACCTGTAGGCTCAGGCAATCTCAAAGGCGCGGGATTATAGGCTGAGCCATGGAGCCCAGCTAGGATAAACAATTTCAACCAAGAATTTCCTATCCAGCCAAGTTCGTCTTCATCAGTAATGGAAATTAAAATCCTTCCCAGACATCCAATCACTAAGAGATTATGCAGTTTCCAGACCAGCTCTACAGAAGACACTTAAAAAGGTATTAAGCACAGAAGAAAGAAAAAAAAAAAAAGAATGACCACACACTTCTCAAGAGAACAGCAGAGCACAGAATCAACAGAGAATACAGTGCAACAAGAAACTTGAAAACACACACATACATCAATCCCAAAGTAAAAAAAAAAAAACAAGCAAAGATAAAACTTTATAAGAACCTCATAACAGTGATGAACAATCACATTTCAATAATCAGCATGAATGTGAATGGATATGTACCCACTGAAAAGACATAGAATGGCAAACTGGATAAGAAATCATGACCCAATTATTTGCTGCATCCAGGAGACTCATCTCTCTACAAAGGATGAAGACAGACTCAAAGTTAAAGGATGGAAAATGAGTTTCCAGGCAAATAGATCACAAAAGAAGGCAGAAGTTGTGATGTTAATATCAGGCAAAACAACCTTTAAGCTATCATAACTTTAAAACATGCAAAAAGACACTACATAATGATAAATGGTTCAATCTATCAACAAGAAATATCCATTCTAAACATAAATTCACCCAACCAGCATTTATAAAGCAACTACTAAATAAACTAAAAAAAGATATTGACTCTAACACTATTATAGCAGGGGACTTGAATATTCCACTAACAGCCCTAGATAGATCATCGAGACAAAAAGTCAACAAGGAGATCCAGAACCTAAACTTGACACTCAGCCAAATGGCCTTAATAGATATCTACAGATTATTCCACCCACAACCACAAAATATACATTCTACTCATCACCACATGGAACATACTCCAAGATTGATCACATGCTTGGCCATAAGTCAAGCATAAACAAATTCCATAAGGTTGAAATCTTGCCATGCACATTCTCAGGCCACAGTAGAATAAAAATAAATATCAACACCAACAACATTTCACCAAAGTCCACAAAGACATAGACACTAAACACCATGATGCTGAACAACTACTGGGTCAACATTGAAATCAAAGCAGAAATTAAAAGGTTCCTGAAACAAATGAAAATGAAGAAACATCTTACCAAAACCTCTGGGATGCCATGAAATCAGTTTTAAGATGGGAATTTATATCTCTATCAAGCACACATCAAGAAAACAGAAAGATCACAAATGGAGAGCCTAACAAATCACATAAGGGAACTGGAAAGAGAAGACAATCAAAATTCCAACTTTATCAGAAGAATCCAAATCACAAAAGTAAGAGCCCAAAATATCACAGAAACATCAACAAAACAAAAAGCTATTTCTTTGAAAGAATCAATAAGATTGATGGACCCCTAGCCAGAATGATCAAGAAAAAGAGAGAAAAAGCCCAAATAAACACAATCAGAAATACAAAAGATTAAAATCATAACTGACTCCAAAGACATACAAAAGATTACCAGAGATTACTGTGTACACCTATATGGAAACAAACTTGATAGCCTAAATGAAATAAAGGACTTTCTTACATCAAACAACCTCTCCAGGTTGAAACAAGAAGACACTGAGACACTAAATAGACCAATAACAACCCAGGAAATTGACTCTGTCATACGAAAACTAACTACAAAAAAAAGGCTGGACTGGAGGGCTTTCCAGCAGAATTCTTCAAATGTATAAGGAGGAGTTGATACTAATCCTACTGAAAGTATTCCAGGCAATTGAGAAAGATGTAATTATCCCCAAATCATTTTACGAAGCTAATATCACACTGATACCAAAACCAAGTAAAGATCCAACCAAAAAAGAGAACTACAGGCCAATATCCTTTATGAACATAGATGCAAAAATCCTCAACAAGATTTTAGCAAATTGAACCCAAAAACACAGCTCAGAAATAATCCACCATGACCAAGTAGGCTTCATCCCCAGGATGGAGGGTTGGTTCAACATTTGCAAGACCGTAAATGTTATTAAATACATCTTGTAAAAATAAGAACCACATGATTATATCATTAGATGCAGAAAAAACTTTTGATAAAATCCAGCATCCCTTCTTGATAAAAACCCCCAAACACCTAGGTGTAGAAATAACATGCCTCAAAATAGTAAGTGCCATCTTCAATAAACATATTGCTAAATGTACAGAAACTGCAAACATTTCCCCTGAAAACTGGAACAAGACAAGGCTGCCCACTCTCATCCCTCTTATTCAACATTGTGTTGGAAGTCTTAGCTCAGGCAATTAGACAAGAGAAGGAAATCAGGGGTATCCAAATAGAAAAAGAGGAAGTCAAGTTATCCCGCTTTGCTGATGATATGATCCTATACCTTGAAAATCCAAGAGAATGTCAAAAACCTGCTTGCACCGATAAAGGACTTTGGCAAAGTTTCAGGGTACAAAATAAATATGCAAAAGACAGTTGCATTCCTATACACCAAAAACAAGCAGGCAGAGACCCAAATGAAAAGCACAATCCCATTCACAACAGCCACCAAAAAAATGAAATACCTCGGCATCTTCCTAAACAGAGAAGTGAAAGACCTGTACAATGAGAACTACAAAACACTGCTCAAAGAAATCCAAGAAGATACTAACAATGGAAAAATATTCCATGTTTATGGATAGGAAAATCAATATTGTTAAAATGTCCATCCTACCAAAGGCAAACTACAGATTCAACACAGTACCCATTAAGTTACCAACATCATTCTTCTCAGATCGGGAAATGGCAAAACAGAAATTCATATGGAAATATAAATGACCAAGAATAGCCAAAACAATCCTTAGCAAAAGAAACAAATCAGGAGGTATCATACTTCCAGACTTCAAACTTTATTATTAGGCTACAGTAATCAAAACAGCCTAGTATTAGTATAAGAATAGGCATATAGACCAATGGAACAGGATAGAGATTCCGGAAGCAAAGCCTCAGTTTCTCAACCAACTCATCTTTGACAAAGGCTCCAACAACAACCTCTGAGGAGAGGAGAACCTATTCAGTAAATGGTGCTGGGAAAACTGGCTGATCACATGCAGAAGATTGAAACTGTACCCCTACCTATTACCATACACAAAATTAACTGTAAATGGGTCAAAGACCTAAACATAAAACCTCAAACTATAAGAATCTTAGAAAATGTAGGTGACATCCTTATGGAAATTGGAACCGGCAACCAATTCCTATTCAGAACCCTAAATGCTCATACCTTAAGAAATAAGATAGACAAGTGGGGCCTCATCAAACTAATGAACTTCTGCAAAGCAAACAAAACCATCAAGAGAGCAGGGAAACAGCTCACAGGATGGGAAAACATTTTTGCCAACTGTGTATCTGACAAAGGCCTAACAATCTAGGATCTACAAGGAACTCAAATGTGCTGAAAAGAAAAAAAAACACACAGCCCCTTTAAAAAGTGGGCAAAAGACATGAATAGACACTCCTCAGAAGAAAATATATGGGCAGCCAACAGACACATGAAAAAATGCTCAGCCTCACTCATCATCAGAGAAATGCAAATCAAAACCATATTCAGATATCACCTAACCCCAGTAAGAATGGCCGTCATTAATAAAACAAACAATAACAGATGCTGGTGAGGATGTGGAGAAAAAGAAACACTTCTACACTACTGGTGGGAATGCAAACTAGTTCAACCTCTTTGGAAGATAGTGTGGTGGTTTCTGAAGGAACTAGAAACTGACCTTCCATATGATCCAGCAATTCCCCTATTGGGAATATACCCAAAGGAACTTAAATCATTCTACAAAAAAGATACCTGCACATGTAAGTTTGTTGCAGCTCCATTCACAATAGTAAAAGCATGGAACCAACCATGTTGCCCATCAAAACTGAACTGGATAAAAAAAATGTGGTACATATACACAATGGAACATTATGAAGTCATAAAGAAGGACAAGCATATGGACTTTGCAGCAACTTGAATGGATTTAGAGTCGATCATACTCAGTTATCTATCACAGAAACAAATAACAGAGTACCATATGTTCTCACTCATAAGCAGAACTTGAACAATTATAATACTATAAGAAAGCAATTGGCAGTAGTAGGAAACTGTCATGGGAGGGGGTTGAGATTGGCAGTTGAAGAAAACTGCTGGCGGAGGCAGGGACATGCCTCATCAACAAGGGTACCTGCATAATCAACGTTTGTATACTTAACCCTGAATTGTACCCCACGTCTTTATAATAAAAATAAATAAATAAATATTTTATATATATATATATATAACTACCATATGATACAGCAATTTCACTTCTGGATATATAACCCACAAAATTGAAAGAAGGGCTTTGAAGAGATATTTGTATACCCATGATTATAGCAGCATTATTTATAATGGCTAAAACATCAAGCAATCCAAGGGTTGATAGTCAGATGAATGAATAAACAAAAATGTAGTATATACATGCAAAAGAATATTATTCAGCCTTTAAAAAGAAGGAAATTCTGACAGGTGCTACAACATGGTTGAACTGCCAGGACATTATGCTAAGTGAAATAAATCAGTCTGATTTCACTTATATAAAGTACTTACAGTAGTCAAAATATTAGAAACAGAAACCAGAATGGTGGTTGCCAGGTACTAGAGGGTGGAAGAAATGGGGAGTTATAGTTTAATGGCTATAGAATTTTAGTTTTACAAGATGAAAAGAGTTATGCAGATAGATGGTAGTGTTGGCTGCAGAACATTGTGAATGTATCGAATACTGCTGAGCTGTACACTTAAATGGTTACGATGGCACTTTATGTGCAATTTACTTCAGGAAAAAATTGGGGGAAAAGAGATGCATAAGTCACAATTGCACACTAGGTCATTCTAATGCAAACTGACTGATCTTAAGCACTGTTTTGAGGTGTCTGCTCAGCACAGTTTATCAATCAGCACACTTCACCATGTTAGTAAGACTGAAAATGAAAAAAAAAATGTTAGCCATCCACAATTTCATCATCTAGAAATTTTAGAAATTGAAATTTTCAATATTGACTGATAAAGGGCTTATGTCTAGTCACTGACTAATTAAAGTGTCAAGTTCCTTTGAAAGAAACTAAATACAACTAAAGTTAATGCCTTCAGCTAAGTAGAATAAACTTTACCTAAACAAAATAAGCTTCGTACGAAGAATAAAAACTTTGCAAGAATTTCACACAATGTGAAAGCAGAAAGAACTAATAATCTATGGAAAATGGTAGACATTTGAAAAAAAGTTTGAAGTGTGTGCATGTGTATGTATATGTGTTCTGAAAAGTTATGCAGAAACTGAAAAAAACTTCTCGTAAAGAGTCATACTTAGAAAAGCAGTTAAAACACACACGCACACACACACACACACACACACACACACACACACCAAGATACCTCTTCATCACATGGCAGATTAAAGAATCAAGAAGCTGGATCAATGTTATTTTCACTCATATCAAAATTGTACTTCCTTTTAGTAGAAAAGATAAATATAGGAAGGAAGCAATTGGAACATCTGGGAAATGACAAGCAAATGTATTTGGAAGTTTAATTTTTTTCTTTGAAAAGATGTAGGGTACAGTTCAGGATTAGGTACATAAGTGGTCATCAGACAGGTGAAGTTTGGACGTCCCTTTGGTCCCCACTTCACCTGGTTTGAGATCAGGTACGCTGATTGATGTTATGTGTCTTCCCCTTCCCTGGCAGTTTTCCACTACTGCCAAACCCTTTCTTATAGTATTATGATATATGTTCGGGGTCTGCTTATGAGTGAGAATATGTGGTACTTAGTTCTTTGTTTCTGTGATAGATCACTGAGTATGATCCACTGTAAATCCGTCCAAGTTGCTGCGAAGTCCATAATTTTGTCCTTCTTTATGGCTGCATATTATTCCATCATGTATATGTACCACATTTTTTTATTCAGTTCAGTTTCAATGAGCAACACAGAGGGTTCCATGATTTTGCTATTGTGAATAATGCTGCAATAAACGTGTGTGTGCAGGTATCTTTTTTACAGAATGATTTGAGTTCCTTCGGGTATATTCCCAGAGGGTGATTGCTGGATTGGATGTAAGGTCAATTTTTAGAACTTTTAGGAATTGCCACACTGTTTTCCATGGAGGTTGTACTAGTTTACACTCCTACCAACAGTGTAGAAGCATTCCCTTTTCCCCACATCCTCTCCAGCATCTGTGGTTTTCTGAGTTATTGATGATGGCCATCCTGACTGTAGTTAGGTGGTATCTAAGTGTGGTTTTAATTTGAATTTCTCTGATGATTAGTAAGGCTGAGCACTTTTTCATGTATCTGTTGACTGCTCATATGTCTTCTTTTGAGAAGTGTCTATTCATGTATTTTGGCCACTTTTTAATGAGGTTGTTCATTTTCTTCCTTTCAGCACATGTGAGTTCCTTATAGATCCTGGATGTTAGACCTTTGTCAGATATACAGTTGGCAAAAATATTTTTTTCCCATTCAGTGGGCTATGTCCCCACTCTCTTGATGGTTTCTTTTGCTTTGCAAAAATTTTCAGTTTGATGAGCTCCCACTTGACTATATTATCTCTTCTGGCTTGGCTATCTGGGATACTGATCAGAAATTAGTTGCCTATTTCAATTTCCTTAAGGGTGTCACCTGCATTTTCTAAGATTCTTATAATTTGAGGTTTTATGTTTACATCTTTGATCCAGTTGGAGTTGATTTTTGTGAATGGTGATAGTAGGTGTCCTGTTTCATTCTTCTGCATGTGGTCAGCCACTTTCCCCAGCACTATTTACTGAACAGTTTCTCCTCTCCCCAGTGGTTATTAGTGGAGGCTTTGTTGAAGAAGAGTTGGTTAAAGAAACTGAGAATTTGCTTTTGGAATCTCTATCCTGTTCCATTGGTCTGTGTGCCTGTCCTTGTAACAATAATAGGCTGTTTTGATTATTGTAACCTTATAGTAAAGTTTCATGTTTGGAAGTGTGATACCTCCTGCTTTGTTCCTTTTGTCAAGAATTGTTTTGGCTATTCATGGTCATTTATGTTTCCATATGAATTTTTGTATTGGTGTTTCTAGGTCTCAGAAGAATGATAATGATAATTTAATGGGTATTGTGTTGAATCTATAGATTGCATTGAGTAGGATGGACATTTTAACAATGTTGATTCTTCCAATTCATGAGTAAGACCAATAATGTAATTACATACATCAATGGATGTAAAAACAAGAATCATATGATTATATCATTAATAGCAGGAATATATTTCTATTTGTTTGTGTCTTCTTTGAATTCTTTAAGCATTGTTTTGTAGTTTTCATTGTAAAGGTCTTTCACTTCTCTGGGTAAGAAGATGCCAAAGTATTTCATTGTGTGTGTGTGTGTGTGCGTGTGTGTGTGTGTGTGTGTGTGTGTGTGTGTGTGTTTATTGTAAATGGTATTGTGCTTATTTGGTTCTCTGCCTGTTTGTTGTTGGTGTATAAGAATGTGTTTATTTTGTACCCTGAGACTTTGCCAAAGTCCTTAATCAGTGCAAGGAGGTTTCTGACAGATTCTCTTGGATTTTCGAGGTATAGGACTATATCATCAGCAAAGAGGGATAATTTTACTTCCTCTTTTCTTTCTTGGATACACCTGATTTCCTTCTCTTGTCTGATTCCTCCAGCTGGGACTTCCAATACTATGTTGAATAGGAGAGGTGAGAGTGGGTAGTCTTGTGTTATTTTGATTTTCAGGGGAAATGCTTCCAATTTCTGCCCATTTAGCCCTATGTTGGCTATGGGTTTATCATAGATGGCTCTTACTATTTTAAGTTATGTTCCCCTCTATGCCTAGATGATCAAGGGTTTTTTAACAAGAAGGGATGCTGGATTTTATTAAAAGTTTCCCAGCTTTTAATGATATAAACTTGTGGTTCTTGTTTTTGCATCTGTTGATGTATGGAATTACATTATTGGTCTTGCTGATGTTGAACCAGCCCTGCATCCCAGGGATGAAACCTACTTTGTCATGGTGGATGATTTTTGAGATGTGTTGTTGGATTCAATTTGCTAGAATCTTGTTGAGAATGTTCGCATCTATGTTCATCAGGGATATTAACCTGTATTTCTCTTTCCTTGTTGGAATCTTTACCCGGTTTGAGTATCAATGTGATGTTAGCTTCATAAAATGATTTGGAGGGAGTTATGTCTTTCTTGATTGCCTGGAATACTTTCAATAGGATTGGTATCAGCTCCTCCTTGCATGTTTTGTAGAATTCCTGGAAAGTCATTTGGTCCAGGACTTTTTTTTTGTAGGTAGTTTTCTTATGACAGATTCAATGTTCTGAGTGGTTATTTGTCTATGTAGTGTCTCAATTTCTTCTTGATTTAACCTTGGGAGGTTGTGTGATGTCAGACAGTTCTCCATTTCATTTAGGTTTTCGAGTTTGTTTCCATACAGATGTGCATAGTAATTTCTGATAATCTTTTGTTTTCCTTTGGGGTCAGTTGTGACTTGATCGTTTGCATTTCTGAATGTGTTTTTTGGGGTGCTTTTTCTCTTTTGTTCTTGGTCATTCTGGCTAGGGGTACATCAATCTTGTTTACTCTTTCAAAGAACCAGTCTTTTGTTTCATTGATTTTTGTTTCTATGATATTTTTGTATTCCATGTCCCATATTTGTGCATTTACTTTGGTGATCTGGATTCTTCTGCTAAAATTAGGGTTTCAGTGGTCTTGTCTTTCCAGCTCCCTTAGGTAATTTGTTAGGCTGTTAATTTGTGATTTTTCTATTTTCTTGATGTGTGTTCATAGAGATACAAATTCCCCTCTTCGTACTGTTCCCATAGCATCCCAGAGGTTTTGGTAAGCTGTTTCTTCATTTTTATTTGTTTCCAAGAATCTTTTAATTTCTGTTTTGATTTCTATGTTGACCCAGGTGTTGTTCAGCATCATGCTATTTAATGTTTGTCTTTGTGGAGTTTGGGGGATATTTATTTTTATTCCACTATGGTCTGATGAAGTGCATGACAGTATTTTGATCTTATGAAATTTGTTTGTGCTTGATTTATGGCCAAGGATGTTATAATCTTGGAGTATCATGGGGTGATGGGTATAATGTATATTGCATGGTTGTTAGGTGAAGTGCACTGTAGGTATCTATTAAGTCCATTTGGTCAAGTACCAAAGTTCTGTATCTCTTTTGTTGTTGTTGTTGTTGTGTGTGTGTTTTTTTTTTTTTTTGCCTTGATGATCTATCTAGGGTTGTTAGTGGGGTATTTATGTCCCTAACTATGATAGTATTAGAGTGAATATCTTTTTTATCAAAAAAAGCAGCTAGTAGCTGCTTTATAAATCGGATGCTCCTGTGTTGGATGCATACATGTTTAGGATGGATATTTCTTGATGATGGATTGAACCTTTTATCATTATGTAGTGTCCCTTCCATATCTTTTTAAATTTTTGATAGTGTAAAGATTGTTTTGTCTGATATTAAGATTGTGACTCCTGCCTTCTTTTGTGATTTGTTCACCTGAAAATTTGTTTTCCATCCTCTAACTTTTCTGTCCTTTGTAGTGAGATGTGTTTCCTGGAGACAGCATATTGATGGGTCATGTTGTTTTTTTTTTTTTAAATTCAGTTTGCCAATCATTGTCTTTTCAGTGGTGCATTTAGTCCATTCATGTTCAGGCTGATCATTGAGATGTGACAGCTTATCCCTATCATGAGACTCTTATAAGGTTTTTTGTTGTTATTGGTGTTTGCTTGTTTATTTGTATGTTGGTTTTCTTTCTACTTTGGGTTGATATATATGTGTGTTTTCCATTTCACAGTGACAATGGATGCTGTGTTGATTCTCTGTTTTCCTGCATCCTTGGGAAGTTTGTGATTGTTCTTTTTTGTCTTTCTTCTGTACATAATACTTTCTTAAGCATCTCTTGTAAAACTGGTCTGGAGGCAGCATAAACTCCTAGGGGTTGAATGTCTGAGAAGGATTTTAATTCTTCACCACTGGTGAAGCTTAGCTGGGTAGGAAGTTCTTGGTTGGAATTGTTTGTGTTTGAGATCTTTGAAGATTGGACAGTTTCTTCTAGACTGTAGTGTTTCTGTAGATAAGTCTGCTACTATTCTAATTGGTCTTCCATAGATAGTCTGAACTTTCTCACTGCCCTTAGGATTTTTTCTTTTACACCTACTTTGTGTAAGCAAATTACTATGTGTATAGGAGTTGGTCCTCTCATTTTATGCCTTGCAGGGCTTCTCTGAATCTCTTGTGTTTGGATTGTCAAGTCTCTGATGAGCTGTGGGAAGTTTTCTTGGATGATCTTGTGGAATATTTGTTCCAGGGTGCTCTCATTCTCCTTTTCTGCTTCAGGGATACTGATCTGGTATAAGTTTGGCCTCTTAATAAAATCACACATCTCTTAAAGACTTTTTTCTGTCTTTTAAAGCTTCCTTTCTATATTTTTAACAGATTGGTTTAGTTCCATATGTTGGTCATCAAGCCCTGAGATTCTTTCTTCTGCTTGGTTAATTCTGCTTTCCATGCTTGTCAGTTTATTATTTATTTAATTGACTGTATTCCTTATGGTTTGCATTTCTGTAATTTATTCTTTCATGTTTTTATCTTGCCTTTCTTGGTTTTTATTCATCTTTTTCAACTATTCCTTGATCTCTGTATTTGTGGTCTGAGACCAGTCAATGTGAACACTCTTCATTGTTTGGGTTCCAAAGTCTGTATTCTTCAGTACTGTCTTTCTAGAGGTGTCTGTGTTACCTGTGTTTTTTTCATTGATTTCTCTTCATTGTTGATGGATTTTTATTTTCTGTCTACTTCTGTTGCTCAGTGAAAGGGGGGATTACTTTCACTTCTGCTCAACCTCCATTCTTCCTTTGGTAAAGCCACCAGATTTATTGGATTTTTAAGCCAGGTTGAAGATGGGGAGCTAGACTGTTCTTTTGCAGTTCTGGGATTTGAATATGGTGTGTTGGAAGGTGCTAAGATTCAAAAGCTGCTTACAGATCACAATCTTCACTGACCAGCATGTGGGATCCCTGGAATCCACTTCCCATCACCTCACAGTATATCAATGCAATGGGAGCATATTTATATCCCCTGGAAACAAAATAAGATAAAGGAAAGTAAAGGAACTGAGGAAGAGAGAAGGGAGTAGAAAGGGTAATGAAGATAATGAAGTAGAGAAGGGAAAACAATCAAACCAACAAACAAGCAAACCAGTCAAAAAGAGAAAAAAACTAAAACTGACAATATGAGAACATTTTTGCATTCATATATATACTGATATGAAAAAAGAAGGAGAAGGGGTAAAAGAAGATGAAATACACACATGCCCAACAAAATATAGAGAGACAGAGTGGGGAAAACCAAAAACAAAAGCAAAACTTTTTGTCATCCTTGAATGCCCTCTTGTGGCAATCTGAAACTTTGGGTTCCTTGTTGGCATGACCTAAACACCGTGCTGCTCTTGGTTCATGACCCAGAGGAGGGGTTCCAACCTCTAGACCTGTCCCCCTGCTCACCATGTGGCCAGGGAGCAGCTACAAATCACCCTCAACAGATCCACCTGTGTTCAGCCTGCTCTGTGAGAGCTGATCAGTAAGTTCCCTGCCAGGGTCACATATCTTGCAAATCACTGGGGGAAGGGAGCTGGGTAAATTTAAAACTCACCCCCACTCATCCGCTGTAAGCTGAGTTCTTCAACTCTGGTTGCAGCCATAGATCCACAAATGTTCCAGTTAAGAGGTTGTGGCGACTGTATCTCCTTGTCAGGCGTGTCCCTCTGGAGATATTGCACCCAGGGCATTCTCTCTGGGTTGCCAATAATCAACCTCAGAGAGGTACTGAATTAATCCCTCAGTCTCAGAGAGTAGCTCCACCGTTTATGTGGGCAGGCTGGAGCCTATCTCTGCCTGAGTACCACAACTAAGACAGTGGATGTGTCTATGCATCTTGTCCTCCACTGGGACTTGGTGACTAGTTCCTCTGGTGTATTTTCTCCATGGTCCCCACTCCCAATGTCTGATCTGGCACTGGAGGCTGTGATGTTTTTTGCCACTTTTTTCTAGGTAGGGTCACAGAGATGGTACCTGCCTCTGGGCCATAGAGGGTGTTGGGATCCATGTGTGGGGTAGCTGCCTCAGCAGGAGAGCTCAGGTCACTTGATCTTGTGTCCTCACTCAGTCTGACACTCACACACCCACTTGCCAACACACTTGCATGCATATTTGTCCCTATGCACAATCTTTTATATGGAGACTCACACACTTCGACTGATTCTGTCGCCATCTTGAAATCCTCCCTCAATATGTTCACTTGTACATATTTTGATTCCTGCCCTGACATGTTCACCCCATTGTTTCTGTAGCCTAAATACAATGTAATTGGATAAATCTAGTATTTCTTTTTGCTTTGGTTCACATATATGTGATGTGTGCCTCCAAAATTTATACATTAAAACCTAATATCCAATGCAATTGTGTTAAAAGGAAGTGTTTTTATGCTGTGATTAAGTCATAAGCACTCCACCTGTACAAGTGGGATTAGTGCTCTTACAAAAGAAGTTGGAGGGAGAATCCTAGCCCCTTTTCCCCTTCTACCTTCAGCTTTGTGAGGACACAGCACTTACTCTTCCACCATGTGAAGATGCAACAACAAGTTGCCATCTTGGAAGCAAAGAATGAGTTGTCAGCACACACTGAATCTGCTGGTACCTTGATTTTGGATGTTCCAGCCTCCAGAACTGTGAAAAATAAATTTCTATGGTTTATAAATTACTCAGTCTGGGAACTTTGTTATAGCAGCAGGAGCAGATCAAGCTCTGTCTATGATGCAGAGTACCAACCATGAAACCACAGTTAGAATGTCAGAGATCCAGACTCTGCTGAATCATGTTACACTTCTGGTTCTAGAAAATTATTAATCTTTAGGAATCTAGGGTTTTTTTCATCTGTTGAATGTTATGAATTTTTTTTTGCACACTTCTATTGTTAAGTATAATGGGGAATTTTAAGTTTACTATTATTATTAGTATTTTTGAGAAATGACTTGAGGTGGTATATGATCCCAAAGGCTACCTTATTTTTCTAAAGCCCATACAGGATTAGAGAAGAAGCTGTATAATAAGACCCAAGAAATAGTTTTCCAAATTCCTTCAGAATTGAAGAGCTATCAAATCATGTTCTGGTCTGACATGATGTTTATGCATCAATGTACAAAACCACACAGTCAAGAGTCAAATATTCTTTATCACTAAATAATTTGTTTCCTCTCTTTGTTTCTCATGAGCATAAAAAATGCTCAGGGACACCAAAGTTACTTTTTTTTGTAAAGTATTTTATTTAACAAACATGTATACTGCCTTTACTATAGATAGAGACTAATTTTCAAACCCTATAAGTATTAACTTATTTAATGCTCAAGTCTATGAGACAAAACATCACTCAGTCTTAACAGGTGAGAAAACTGAGAAACATAGAGGTTAAGTAATTTTCTCAAGGACACATAGCTAGTTAGTAATAGGGTTACAATTCAAACTGAGACATCTTACTTCAGTGTTCTTGCTCTTTTCTGTTACATTATGCTGCATCATTAAAAGTAAAATATTATTTTTAAAAGTTCCTTGACATTGTATTAACTGAAAACTGAAATCCCCAGCCTCAAACAATATACTGGAGGTACTTGGGCGCCAACAAGCAAAAGGTTGAATGATTTTCCTAATCTCCTTTTGACTGCTGGAATTGTATAAGTATTTAATCCTCTTCATGCTGAGTATTAATCTTTAGCAAGTGGGTGCCTTCTGAAAATTCTGCAGGATAAACGAAAGTGGGTTTCACAGACAAAAGCTGTATTTTAATTGCACTCCCTGGATTAGCAGAATGGTGAATAAGTAGGTCTGGGGCTTCAGTAGAAGCCCCTTTCAATAGACTTCCTTCCAATAGACTTTCTCCAGCTTTTCAGAGGCTATTTGAGCAAAAGTTACACTCAATATTATGAAATGAAGTTGCAATGGCTATCATTTAGGGGTGGTCCTTTTCATGAGGCTAAGGAGGAGATCTATTTGCCTTATGGAGCTGAGTCATAGTTCTGAAACCTACAATGTTTGTTGTTTGTTTTTTGCTAATACTAAAGAGAACTGCCCCTCCCTACCATGCTTGAGAGACTCAAATTGTAAAAGCACAATTAGGTAACGAGAGGACAAAAGCCTGAACTGAAGCATATAGAGGACATCGCTTGCAACATCTCTTGCCATCTGTGATGACTCATTTAACATGGGCCTTTGCAATAAGGATGGGTTCAGATTCCATGCAATTGCATGTTCATCAGAAGATCAAGGTAGGTTCAATGTCATTGTGAATAGGTAAATTTGAGTTCCTCAAATGAGTCAACTTTGACTTCTCTTTGAAAAAATATACATAATACTGATAGCTGTGTTTTCTTTTAGGGTTACTTAGGAGATATCAAGCTACAGCCTCATTGATAGAGAAAGCAGACATGCAGTTTAAGCCAGCTACTCCTTTCCCCCAACAAGCAAGGCAGCCCTCCCCTCTTCAGAGCCAAAGGAAGCCCAGATAGAGAAAACCTTCACTGACATAGAGCTGAAGACTGGGGTCAGCATTTGTTAGACATGCTGAAGGAAATGGGGGAGTTGCTGGGGCCTATGTTATCATATGAGTAGTAGAATGTCCCAAGACAGGTGAGAATGGAGCAATGAAATATAGAGGACTGTAGAGACAAAGAGTGTTGGTTGGTTGAAAGAGACGAGGCCCCACATGGGACACTCTCCAAAGACCTAAGGAGCAGGTCTTGTCTCTTTCTTTCCCAGATTCTTACTATTCTCAGAGTTCAAGGGTATGGGTTATCTAGATAAAGTCACAACTTCCAGTCATCAAGTTCAATACTAGCTTGAGATACTTACTTCCTTTAATAATAAAAAAAAAATACTGTGGAGATATTGAGAATGGAGAAAGTGGAGTGCTGGTAAGAAATTTTTTAAGAAAACTGATTTGTAGTATTTGCCAATCTTCTTAGTGTAAATACCCACATCATTTTGTATTTCAAGCTACCAAGGTGATGTCACTGAATGCCGAGTTTGTAAGGGATGTCCATGGCCAGTCTCTCCTGAGCCAATACAACCCAGCCACAGCATATCACACTACTGGACTGGGTTCACATTCCCTTCACATCAATAGTTTATGTCTTGTAGATACTTAATTTAAAAGCTTATAAATCTGCAAAGAAGAATACATATTTCTGGGACTACAGACTAGTTTCCCTGACTTTTTCTTTCATTCACAGGTTATGAGAGAGGCAAATATAACTCAGGTAATGATCATGGAAATATATGATGATTTTAAATCTTCATTCAGTGTAGCAGTACCATGACCCCCAGTGTTCACATAGGCCATGTACTCAATACTACACTTGACCTCTACAATTTCCATGTGCGGAGACCCATCCAGTCTGAGAAATAAGTCAGAGTTAACAAAATATCACCTAATCACTGGAAATGGCTACTAGAGGCAGTGTTGGACAACGGTGCTTTTATCTGCTGTTAAGTAGTCTGTCAAACAGGAAATACCCTCGAATTTCTAGGAGGAGTAGGCACTTTAAAGGTGAAGTATGAAGAAAAGTAACTGAGTCCCTGCTGTTTGCAGAAAAAATGGTTCCCAAGAGAATTCAGAGGAAGGAAGCAAGGGGAGAAAGTGACTTAAACTTAGCAGATACCTGTCCTGGCACGAGCAATACTGGACCAGAGCAGGGTCTTGAAGCTTTCTATGTATTCTTGGTTCTGCTGAAGGGTGACAATTACAATATGAAGGACTATTACTCTGAAGAGAAGCTTCACTCAAGAGTGAAGGGAGAGAGAAAGAGAGGGCATGTTCCCCCTATTTAACTCAACAAGTTACAATAGGGTTCAGGCTTGTCATGCTAATGGATGTCCCGCCACATGAAGGAAGAGAATAGCACCAGCCCCACCACCTTACATTGTCTAGCTTGTTTTTATTTTAGTCTATTGTGCTTGACCATTAAGCTTTGGTCACCAGGGAGGATGGCTGCTCCCTCAGGAAAGATCAGCACAGGTCTATAGGGCAGATCTGCTCCCATCTTCACTAGGTCCATTCCCAGCATGGCCCTATACTTATCTGTGTATCGCCATGAGGCTAGTGATGGACAATATATAACTTGCCTCCGTAAGATTCATAAATTGAGCCGGGCTCAGTGGCTCAGTCTGTAATCCCGCACCTTGGGAGGCTGAGGTGAGTGGATTGCCTGAGCCCACGAGTTCGTGACCCACCTGGGCAAGTTGGTGAGACCTCATCTCTACAATAAATCAAAAAATCAGCCGGGTGTGGTAGCGCGTGCCTGAGTTCCAGCTACTTGGAAGGCTGAGGTGGAAGGATCGCCGGAGCCCAGCAGGTTGAGGCTGCAGTGGCCGGGAGCGGCCACTGCACTCCAGTCTGGGTGACAGAGTGAGACTCCAACTCAAAAAAAAAAGATTCATAAATTGGTCAGAAAAACTAATTAATTAGGACAACCTCAAGGTCACTTGGTTCCCAACGCTGAAAATTTGCTCTCTGTTTTATTTCTTCTCCCAAATTATGTATGACAGCATATAAGAGGTTCTGCAATAAAAACAAATGAATAAGATGCCAAATAGAGAGCATCCTGAATTTGATTATTAAAACTTTTCCCTTAATCAAATTTCATAGAGAAATGAAAAAGTTCAAAGATTAACAACCTTGCTTGTTAAAGTCCAAAATTTATGCCTTCTAATTTCATATTCTGCTCATCTCAGTTAAAGGGCTTATTCTAGAGCCTTTAACTTCACTTGTAATGACTTCCTGCAGAACTCTTTAGATCAGTGTAGAGGAAAAGCCATTCATACAGTTGACATACTTCTCTCCAGTCTCACAGACTGCATAAAGCAGCTGTCGGCCCAGAGTTCCCTGACTTGGTTTCCTGTTACAACATGTCTATATGCTTTTTCATGTTATATGTCTCTCTTGCTCCTTCCCACCTCCCAGCTTTTTTTCGTCTTTTTATTGTCCAAAAAAAAGTAGAGTCAGGATGGAGTTGAAATGCATCTTCAGCTTCTAGGTAGTCACAGAGTTCAATGCATGTTTCCAATTGTCCAGAAAGAACTAGTGAACTGGGGTTTTGTTTGTCTGCTTGTTTGTTTCTGCAGCTCTTCAGGTTGCAGCTCTTCAGGGTCAAGGTTCTTGTCTCATGCTCAGGAAGAATGAGGGACATGGACAACCAGAAAGGGAGAAAGCAAGATTTATTGAGAGGACAGAAAAGCTCCCACAGTGGGAGGGGACCCAAAGGGGTTTCCCTGATAGTCAGTTTTTGTTGTTGTTGTTATTGTTGTTGTTTTGAGTTGCAGACTCACTCCGTTGCCCAGGCTGGAGTGCAGTGGCACACTCACCGCCACCCCAGCGTTGACCTGCCAAACTCCGACGGTCCTGCCGCCTCAGCCTTCCAAGTAGCTGGAACTACAAGCGCATGCTACCACACCCAGCTAATTTATTTTTTAAATTTATTGTAGAGACTGGGTCTCGCCATGTTGCCCGAGCTGGTCTCAGTCCCACAGGCTCAGGCAATCCACTCACCTCAGCCTCCCAAAGTGCTGGGATTACAGTAGGCTGAGCCACCGAGCCCGGCCTGAGCTTTTGATATACTGCTTTATTTGCTATTAAGTAAGGGTAAAACCCAAACATTTTTTCTTCTTCATTTTTGGAAAAGTTCTGACCTCTATGGTCCATCTCTCTACCAGATAGGCTGAATCTATTCCTCTTGGCTTGCTGGTATTTCTGAGCATTAAATACGCTAGAACCAAAAAAAAAAAAAGGAACATATTTGTGTTGTGCTTCATCAAAAAACCTTGGTACATTGTCCTCAGGGACAACATCATATAATGAGATCTATTAGATTTGGGGACATTTTTTCATGAAGAAAGAAAGTAGTTTTACTAACCTAAAACTATAATATCAACTTTTCAACTACTCTAATCTTTGCAATCAACTTTGATAAATAACTTCTTTAAAATGTAGCTCTCAAATCTGTTTTTTCATTAAAAGGAAAAAAGATAGTTTTGGAAATAGCCAGACTTCTCATCTCTGTTACTGAATAAGTAAGTGCTTTCATAAATAAGTAAAGTAGAGCTTGTATGTTAAAGAAAATTTGGATACCCAGAAAAGTACACAGAAGAAAACAAAGCACACTTAGCCCCATTACTCAATAAAAATCATTATTAACATTTTAATGTTTTCATTTATGATTCCTTTTAGTTTTTATGCTTATAAAATATTTCTACAAATTGAAAATAAGTCAATTACGCGTAAATTAAGCTATTAATTTAATGTAATTCTAAATTGCGATCCCTTGTTAGAATGCAATTCTAACATAAATCCTCATGAGTTTCTTTTAGGACTTGATTAATTCACTCTAAATTAAACCTAAAGTGCAAATGAATGAGAGTATATAAGAAAAAAAAATGGCAATAGCTAAGAAAGATATATTAAAATTAAAAACACATATACTCTTTGATATAATAAACCAATTTGGAGAAACTTTCCTTAAAAAGAGCAACACTAGTATGCAAAGATGTATGCCAAAGGTGTTTGGGGGTTTGTTTTGTTTGAAACTGCAGGTGCAAAGAGTCAAATTCATCACATTTCTCAACTCAGGAAGTATTAACTGCCAGCATCCACGCATGGAAAGACCATCTTTTGTTATTGATTGTCTTAGGATTGAGGCTTGTTCTTTGTTTGTGTGCTTCCCGTGGATTCTCAATCTTCATTTCTTTTTCCTTCCTTCTCTGGTTCTCATATGCCACATTGTAATAATCCATTCTTTTTAGGAATGACACCTAAATTGCCTTTGATATGTATTTTTTAATCACAAGGAATACAGCAGTGAACAGCCCCATGAATTTTCCAGTATGAACTTCTATAATGGAAACAAGAGAATATATATAAGAATATGTTTATTCTTGTTTTTCTGAGTATTTTTAATTGCTTTCTGTATTGTTTGTAGCATTTTTCACTCTCAACTACTGGTACATGAGGATCATTTCCTCTTATTCTCACCAATATTTGTTATAAATTTTTGTCAATATAATGAGAATAATGTATTGGTTCATGGTTGTCATAATTTGCATGTATCTGATTAACTATTAATTTTGGCTATCACTCCATATTCTCGGTGGCTGTTTAATTTTCACTTCTGAGATCTGAGCCTTTGTCCACCTTTTCTTTTTGGTGTCTCAACTTTTCCATGATGATTTAGAATAAATCTTTAAATATTCTATATTTTAATCTCCTTAGATTTGACAAATATCTTTCTCCAGTCCAATGCCTATCTATTATTTTTCCTATGGTGTTTTTTATGTAATAGAAAGCTCCATTTTGATATAATAAAATCTTGTGTTTTTTTTTTTTACTTGTGGATTGTATTTTTTAAGGTCTTCTTAAGGAATATCCATCTGATCCGAAATCAGAAAGATAACTTCCTATACTTTCTTCTTATTACTGCTATATTTGACCTTTAATATTTATAATCCACTGGAATCTACACTTTTATTTTGCATGGTATACAGTTATTTATACAATGAGATTCTATTAATAATCTATCTTCTCCCTCATTGATGTGGTACTACTTACATTAAGTTCCCCAAATACATGGTTCTATTTCTGTTTCCACTGAGTTCTATTTATCAACTCATACCTGAACCAGTAGCACTTTGAAAAAATACAAGGTTTATTCTCTGGAAGGCTTAGTCCTTACTATTAACTTTACTTTTGGAAAAAAAAATTTTTTTTTGAGTTGGAGTCTCACTCTTGTCGCCCGAGCTGGAGTGCAGTGGCACTCCCATGGCTACCACAGCCTCAACCTGCTGGGTTTAGGCAATCCTTCTGCCTCAACCTTCCAAGTAGCTGGAACTACAGTCGCATGCCACCTTGCCCGGCTAGTTTTGTTGTTGTTGTTGTTGTTGCTGTTGTTGTTGCTGTTGTTGTTGCTGTTGTTGTTATTGTCATTATTTATTGCAGAGGCAAGGTCTTACCAAGTTGTCCAGGCTGGTCTCAATCCCGTGGGCTCAAGCAATGCTCTCACCTTGGCCTCCCAAAATGCTGGGATTACAGACTGAGCCACCATGCCCAGTCATTTTAAAACATAAAAAACAATATAAGAAGCCAGCGTAATGAAAAATAAAAATTAGAAAAAGTAAAGAACATCAGAGAGACACCTTTTTTTAAAAAAAATTGACCTATCTGGCATATATAGAACATTGCATTAACAATGACACAGTTCTCATACTTTTCAAGTGTATATAATACATTACACAGAGATGGTCATATGTTTGGCATAAAACAAAGTCAATACACTTTAAATATTGACATCATTAGTCATAAGTTATCTGATAATATTAAGATCATGCTAAATTAAACTGCAAAAATACAAGTAGAAATTAAACAATAAGCTTCTAAGAAATATATAGGTCAAACGAAAATTGCCGTGGAAACTAGAAAACATAGATCTGAATGAAAAAATGTGGAATGCGAGAACTTCATAGCCATATATATAGGAAAGTTTGAAAAACTGAGTACCTAAACTTTCACTTAAACTAAAACAATCAAGAAAACAAAAACAGTGACTAACACCCAATGAGAATAGAAGAGATAATAAAGATAAGAGCAGAAATCAGTGAATACAAAATAAGAACATGATATGGAAAATTGACAGGCATAAAGTACTTATTTAAAATGATTAATACACTGTAAGAGCTCGTAGAAAGATTTATCAGAAAAATAGAGGACACAAATTGCCAATATTAGGAATATTAAAAAAAAAGACAATGCAAATTCTACATAGTCCTTTCGTATCTGTGGGAGATGAATATCATGAATACCAAAATTTGCAGATGCTCAAATCTCTTACATAAAATAATATAGTATTTGCATATAGGCACAGCCTCCTACGTACTTTAAACCACCTCTAGATTACTTATAATACCCAATACAACGTAAATGCTATGCAAATATTTGTTATATTCAATTGTATTTTGTTTTTATTTTTTATTGTTTTTCCAACATTTTCTATTCATGGTTGGTTGAATACATAGATACAGAACCTGCAGATAAGGAAGGTCAACTGAACATAAAGAAGATTGATAAATTTACACCAATAAATATAACTCTTCATTATAAATTAGCAGTTCTTTTAAAAAATCACAAAATAAACATTCTAAAATAGAACTCTGAATAGTTTTATATATATTTAAAAGATTTAATGATTATCAAATATGTTAACACAAAAAAAACTCCACATGGCTTCATGGGTACTCTTTCAAGTATTTTTAAGAGATATAACATAAGACTTACATTGAATTTTTTTAGACAATGGGAAGAAGAATTTCAAATATATTTCACATATAAAAACTTTTAATACCTACATAAGAGTTTTTATACTCTTGATTTCAGAACTTTTTCAATAGAATATTATTAGAAAAGCAAACTATAATACATTCTCTTTTATGAGTATACATGGAAAAACTCTAAACAAAGTAACAGCACTGACTTCTGCTGCATTGACATAGGCTAATATGTTATGATCAAATGGGACTTATTACACAAGTGGCATGCTGATTTAATACTTAAAAATCAGTGGAATTTTTACACATTAACAGAAAAATTTTTAAGAAATAATCATTTCAATAAATGTAAAAAAATTACTTGATGAGATTTAACACATGATAAGATCTCTTAGCAAAAAATAAGGATAGACGAGAACTTCCTTAATTTAATAAGGAATATCTACCCCAAACAACACAAAAATCTTAAATTAATCATGGAATGTTAAAAATTGTGCTTTGAAAATGGGCAAGGAGACAAGGATGTCACTTTTATAGTTAACACCAGGCAGAAGTTTCCACCCAGGACAATAAGACAAGAAAAATAAAATGTAGATAGGAAATGGCACCAGGGTTTTTCTCCTACTGGAAATCAATAGGTGAATGTGCTTTCCATGGTGATGTTTTCATCAACCACCTTTGCCCCTTTCTCAAGGTTTATACCCTTTGGGAGACTTACAGGGAGGGGTAGGAGCATTGCCAAAAACTGGAGATTAGAAAAGGAGCAGGACTCTCTGACCTGGAAAGATTAGTGCAAATAGTAACTAGCTTCAATCTCGTTGAAACCACTTGACACAGGAGGTAGCACATAGGAAATCTTTTTCCTGATAATGCTCTAGAGAAAGGTAAAGGGAAAACTCCAGTATTCCCTGCAGTGGGAAATAAGGAAGGTGCTATGGTTTGAATGTTTGTCTCCTTCAAAACACGTGTAGAAATATAATTGCCATTATGACCATATTAGGAGGTGGGATCCTTCAAGAAGTATTTAGTAAAATGTGAACGATTAAAACAATCTGAAGAGAAATCAGAGTATCATACAAAGACATATATACTGATGTTCATAAAAGCATTACTTTTAAAAGCTAAAAACGAAAAACACCCCAAATGTTTATTAATAGTTGAGTGGATGCAAAAACTGGTATATCTAGACAATAGACTACTACTTAGCAGCACAAAGGAATAACTATCAATACATACTACAACACGAATGACTCTCAAAATAATCATGCTACTGAACAAAAGAAGACAGACAAAACAAGAGTGCATACTGTATTCCAAGACATGCAAGCAAACATAAAGAGAAGGAAAACTGGTTGTTTGGAGAATGTAGGAAAGAATTATCAAGAAAACTTTTGAGAGTATGATGTTCAGTGTCTTACCTTGGTAATGATTTCATGGATATAAACCTATGCCTAATCAAACTGTACACTTTAAAATGTGTACAACTTATTTATAACAGCTATATGTCAACAAAGTTTTTTAAAGGAAAAAAAGGAGGTGTTCAGTCATGTGCCCCCCCCATGAATGGACCCAAGCAAGATTGGATTTGCCGCCTCTTGTACTCTCTCTCAACCTCTTTTTGCCCTTCCATTATGAAATGACAGCAAGAAAGCTTTTACAAGGTGCTGACACCTGATAGTGAGTTTACCAACCTCCAGAACTGTGAGCCTATATATTTTTGTTTATTATAAATTATTCCATCTATGGTATTGTTATAGCAGCACAAAGTGGGATAAGAGAGAAAGAGAAGAAGAAGATCCTTGCATAGATAATTTTCCCCATGGAAAATAAGACTTGGGAATACTCAAGAAACTCTGAGAATGAACAGGACATATTCAACCTGGAAAATGGAGCAGAGGAACATGAGCCATTGAACTGGCAGGTGTTCTTCCTGCTTTCTTATAGTTACCCTTCATATCTTAACTTAGAGTTACAGTTATGTAATGAGACTCTAGTGTACTTGAGAGAGCTATGAAGTATAGTTTTATTGAATTGCCATAATTTTCTATGGAATGGTTCTTGAATAAAGGCTAAGATGTCCCTGGATTTAGAAATGTGCAGCACACTACATTATTCTCTTTACTCTGGGTACCTTGAATAGTCTAGGAAGTCAGTTTAGAAAAATAAATATTTTAGTACCCACGTTTATGGAAAATCTTAATTTGATAAAGTGACTTTATTCACATAGTTCCTTGAGAGAGGAAAGGAATCAATTTTGATGAAACTCTTAAAATTATTTTCTAGTCCTTTTAAGAAACAAAATGCAAAAATCCATTAGGAATTTATGCTACCTCTTTATATGAAAGGTTACTGCAGACAATACGATAATAAGAAAGGTCTAAATAAAAGAGAGCTGGAAATTATTGTAATACATATTCATTTAGCAAAATACTTCAACTGTCAGATCCATATTGCCTTTATTTTTTGTAATCAACATTGAAACAGTAGCTGAATGAAATTGTAGATCAAAATGAATTGTTTTGAAAGATTGTAAAGATACTTTCTATCATAGAGGTCACAATTCATAAAAAGAACATATTCAAAACATGTTTTCTGTACTCAGCATGACAATTTGTCTTAAATCCTTGTTCTTTGAAAATAGGGTTTAAAGAAAACATGATTTTTAATGGTTGGCTTGGTCCTCATGTTCTGGTTAATATTTTATTAATAACTGGGATGTGAACAGCAATGGTCTGGTGATCTGATAACCCTGGATGACCAGCCTAGCTGCCCCAATAAAAAAGTAAAAATTAAAGTATCAATGAGGAGAACAAGGGTCCAATATCAAATGGGAGTCATCCCTGTGAGAACGCCGTGTGCTTATTTGGTTGCAGGTTGCAGGTTCAGTGGAAATTAGTGATGCTGTGTGACTTCCAATATGGTTGGCATAAGTTAGTCTAGCACGGTATTGGAGAAAAGTAAGATTATGGTCCCAATGTGTACTGAACCCCTTATGGAGTTAGCTTCATGACAAGCCTCAGTTTTAGATCCAAATAAGAACTGAGGGACCCAGAAGAACTGAAACGGGTTCAGAGGAGGGCAACCGAAATAGTGAAGCATCAAAGTATTGTCATAGGGGGAGCTGTTTAAGAAACAGAGAGAAGATAAGATCTATGAAAGACATAATATGTGTCCTCACCATCTTAAAGGACTGCCATGCAGTAAAAGGACAAGACTGACTGCTACTGCAGAGAGACTGGCTGCACATCTGCATAGAAAAAAGCTATAAAAGAATTAATAGCCAGCCTAAGTAGGAAGTGAGTGCCCAGTCGCTGATTTCAAACAGACAAGCATCTGCCAGGGATGTTTGAGGGGATGCTTTGGTTAGAGATAGAGGGCCTGGGGGTTCAAGTATTGAAGGAGTGCCCTGAGCATCTTCTACCCTTCACACCAACATTCTACAAGGTATATTTGTGAATCGGATTACCCTATGGTATCTTCTTCCTAACTGTCACTGCTGCGTGCAAGTTCCTTTTGCTGTGTGCCATCTTCTTTCATGATCTCAGAGTTCTTTTTCCTCTTGTTTTTAACACCCCTCACACCACTCACCACATTCTGCTTTCACTCTACTGCTATTTTTTACTTGTCTTTCTTCCCCATCTGACAGTTCTGATATGTTAGGGGCAGGTTCTCGTTCCCTGCCAATTGCATGCCCTCTGCCCAAAGCTTCTTGTCAGATATGAGTATGTGCCGCTTTGTAAATCCTTATATAAGCAACTCTGAGAAAATAGAAGAATCTGGTTGTAAGAAAAGGGAGATTGGTGAGAGACTGCAAATACTTGTTACGTGGAATGCAAAAATTTAAAAAGTTGAGTTTAAAAGCTTTATGTAACCAAGTGGCATTGTACTGATGTAAAAATAATTTCTTCTAAACTGGAAAATATTCTTACATTGAGAAAACTAGTGCTTTCTGAGGTCAACACAGACTAAATGCTTAGGATGAGAATAGAAATTATGTATTCAGAAAAACAAAGCAGGAAACCGTAGAGCCTTCTTTGAGTCCCAGAACTCTGATTACACAGAATCTGACATGCTGGACAACCAAACCCAAAGTCAACAAGATCAGTTTTCCAGAATCATTAAATGGAAAAATCCTATCTAGTCCTTTCCTGTATTGCAGCCTCTCATGAGATTTCTACTTAGGTATACTTAAGACCCAGGATTAACTTAAAAATTTGTCATCTTCATTCTGCAGGGAGAAGTTTTGGGATGATTCTTTCAGACTCTTCAAGCATTGGGTGAGCTACAACTATGGATGCAGCAAGGGGAGGAGTCTGTCTTGGCCCCGACAGTTACAAGGGCTGGGAGCAAGGCACAAGTGCATATACTAAGTAAGAACAGATATATTTGAGACCAATATGTCTGAGACTGACAAAAGTAAGTGTATTGGAAAAGTTTCTTGTAATGGCAGAACTAGAATGCACTTTGATGTCTTTAATTAGAATCAACTTTAATTTTTAAAAAGTTATCAGTGCCAGCCGGGCTCGGTGGCTCAGCCTGTAATCCCGTGCCTTTGGGAGGCTGAGGTGAGTGGATTGCCTGAGCCCGCGGGTTCGAGACCCGCCTGGGCAGCGAGACCTCATCTCTACAATAAATCAAAAAATCAGCCGAGCGTGGTAGCGCATGTCTGTAATTCCAGCTACTCGGAAGGCTGAGGTGGAAGGATCGCCGGAGCCCAGCAGGCGAGGCTGCGGTGGCCGGGAGCGGCCGCTGCACTCCAGTCTGGGCGACAGAGTGAGACTCCAACTCAAAAAAAAAAAAAAGTTATCAGTGCCACCTTTGGTTCATACATTTACTATTCATCAACATCATAACTGATAGAGTAAGAAGGGTCCAAAAGGAGCAGGATAAGGGGTCCCTGGCTTGAGGGAGACTTTAGCTCTTTTGAGGTGCATATCTGAGGTTTAACAGAGTCTGATACCAGGAAATAAGGGACTGAGAAGCCAAGAGGATTGGAATAGTGAGCCATCCTCCACTGCAGTGCCTGCCGCTAAGAGGACTTGTGTACTTGGGCAAACCAGGGCCATGGAGTTTAGGAAAGTAGTAGAACCAGGGTGACAAACCACTAACCAGGTAGAGCAGGGAAAAGATCCAGGCTCCTAGATCCAGCAAAATTCAGCAGGACTGAGGGATGCCACGCTTCTGGTTGCTCTACCTGTTCATAGCAGGAGCTTGAGATAGGGGATACCAGAGCAGGCAATCTGTCTCTTGGTAGGAAGGAGCACCAAGTATATCATTGTGTATATTCTTCTAAGGCAGCAGTTATCCATGTTTTCTATTGGGTTTTAAATGGTGAATGATGTTCACTTACACAATATAAACCCATGAGTGCAACCCAACCTTGACAAATTCCCTCTAAAAATTATTTGGCAGGCATATTTAAGCATTTCAAAGTCATAAAAACGATGAAACTAGACACCTAAATATCTCAAATAAGTTGTCATTTCAAAGAAAAGAATAACAAATGTAACAAATCTCTCTTTTTTTTAACCTTTTGATTTATAAAAACAAGGAGCTCGGCGAAAATGGAATAGACAGGGAGTTGTTGCAATCTAATTGTTTTAGCTGTCAGGGTAGCTCCTTCCCTCCCACTCAAAGTTCAAGTATTAACTACAGAGTGGTCTTTAATCTGTGGTATAATTTCTTGTTGCTGATGGAATTAAAGTATTTGCACACTTCAGTACTAGAGTACGAACAATCGCCCTAAAAATCTATTGCCGCACACCAAAAGTAGGAAGACTATGGTTCTGGGACCCGATGTACATTCAGAAAAGCTGTAAAGGAAAATGTCCTTTAGTTGAGGAAACATCCGTACATCCAGGGTTCCTTCTTCTCATCAAAGAGCAATATTTCAATTCAGGAATAAATGGGAGGAGGATGATAGGGACCCAGTTGGAGAGACACATTGCAGAGCAAATAAAAGAATGAGAATTTTTCCTCTTCCTTCTTATCCTCTTCTTCTCCTTCATTTCCTTTCTTCTTTTCATCCTCCTTTTCCTCCTCCTTCTCCTCCTTCTTGCTCTCTCTCTCTCTCTCTCTCTCTCTCTCTCTCTCTCTCTCGCTCTCTCTCTCTCTCTGTCTCTGTCTCCCTCTCTCTGTCTCTCAGTCTTTCTCTTTGTCGTCACTGTCAGTTCAGGGATAAGAGGAAAGCCTAAGTAACTACATGAGATTATCACAGAGAAATCCAATTAATGTGTAAAAAAGAACAATCTTTTTTTTTTCTTCCTTACAACTTTAACTGGAAACTGAAGGACCAGATTATTCTTTATGTCTAGTCTAAGATATAATCCAGAAAATTGAGTGACTGCACGTCCCAGGGTCACTTGATTATTTTTCAATTAGAGGCAGATAATACAGTGGCTAAATGCAAAGGCTTTGACTTATGATCAGTATGGTCCACCTTATGACCATACTGTTTACCATCTGTGTAATTTTGAGCCTCAGTTTTCTCATCTGTAAAATAAGGGTAATATTACTTCATAGAATTTTTAAAAAGAGTACTGATAAAAAATGTTCAGAAAAAAATAAAAAATAATACAACAGTAAAAATGTACAAATTTAAAAAAACACAGCTTAACAACTATTTACATAGCATTTACATTGTACAGCCTGCCCTTAATGTATGTGGGATCCGTATTCATGGATTCAACCAACCTCAGACCAAAAATTTTAGGAAAAAAAAAAGTTGCACATGCACTGAACATGTACAGACATTTTTCTTGTCATTATTCCCTAAGCAATAGAGTATAACAACTATTTACATGACATTTATATTATATTAGTTATTCTGAGTAATCTATAGATGATTTAAAGTATATAGGTAGATGTGCATGCAATGACACTACACCATTTTATGTAAGGGACTTGAGCATCTACACCATTTTGGTGCTCACAGGGAGGTTGGAAGCAATCCACAGTGGATATCAAGAGACAGCTATAATCATGGCAAAGCATATGGACTCTGAAGTCAAATTGTCTGAGTTCAAATCTTGGCTTTAGTTCTTGATGTGATATTGAGTAGGTTACTTGTCTTTCTTTATTTTTGAAAAAAAGGGATTGTTTAATTACTTTTTTTTGTATCCTGGCATTAGTCTTCTGTGTATCTTTTTTTAAAAAAATGTTTTAAAGATATGGGGTACAATTCAGGATTGGGTATACAAACGTTGATTACGCAGGTACCCTTGTTGACAATATGTGCCCTTCCTTTCCCTAGCAGTTTCCCTCAACTACCAATCTCACCCCTCCTCCCCTGGCAGTTTTCCACTATTGCCAATCCCTTTCTTATAGTATTATGATAATTGTTCAAAGTCCACTTATGAGTGAGAACATATGGTACTCTGTTATTTGTTTCTGTAATAGATCACTCAGTATGATTGAATCTAAATCCATCCAAGTTGCTGTGAAGTCCATGTGTTTGTCCTTCTTTATGACTTTATATGTCTTCATTTCCACATCTCTAAATTGGAAATAAAAATGATACCTACCTCACAGGATTGTTCAAAATAGTGAGTGACATAATTACAAAATAGCCCTCACAAGTATTATGTGCTAGCTGCTACTATTCAGTTGAGAAGATAATCATTCCAACCCACCCTCATCTGGGTATGCAAGAGATCAGCACTAATTTTTCCCACCCAGTCTGACTTATGGTTAAATTAGAAGCCAAAGATGGCAGCTTCCTTGGGCTGATTCTAGGTGATCCCTTTTGCCAATGGGCATCTTAGTGGGCTCTCCCACTAGCAATCCACTTTAAGCTCCAGCAGCTGTAAACTTCTCATCACTTCTTAAACAACTCTGGATAACTGTGGACAATCCATGTTTCTAGGGCACTGCCCATATAGGGCTTCTTCTATGAGGCATGTCTTTCCTCACCTTGTCTCCTTGTTCACCTGGAAATGCTTACTCAAGTCCATGACCCCTCACCTCCCTCTGTAGAGGTAGACATTCCCTCCTCTGGGTTGCACGGCTCTTGTTCATAATAATTGCAGGATTTATCAGGAAGCATTTCGAATGTTTGCCATGTGTCTTCAGCTAGACTGTGAGCTCCTTGAGGGCAGTGACTGTTCCATTACTCTCTGCTTCCCAAGGCTCGCCTGTGGCTAGCACAACGTACATGTTCAATAAATCTGTGAACCCAAATTAAAGAAAATAAATTTGTTCAACATTTCAATATATCATATTTTCAGCTTCTTTTGAGTTCCCCTTACTAGCCTGAATGGTTCTTCAGGGCAAAATGGTGTTTTTGAAGTCTCTATAGCCCCAGGGTAGTAAAGCACATAGTAGGAATTTAATAATCATTTTTAGAATAAATAAAAGGATAAATTTCCTTTGAACATAAGCTCTATATTAGCCTATAGTGTAAACTAATATTTCCTGTATTAGATAAATGGTATAAGCATCAAAAATAAGTTGCATCTTATAAGTGGAATGTTCAGTTGATCCACTAAATCAGCAGTCATCTAGAGATGCTAACCCTTGCTCCTCAAGCAAACTGTGGCAGCAAGTCACTTGCTGAGCTTTTAAAACACTCATTATCAGGTTCCACTTCAATCTATTGAATCAATCTCTAAAACTGATTCAAAGCAAAATTATATTTGGGCCCTATATATAAACATATTGGCCCTTTAACTTGCTAGCCCGGTGATCTGGCAAATTTTTAACTTTTTTAAGCCCAATACCTTTAATCAGTAAATAGAGGATAATTGAGTAATAATTACATGAAATAGTCCCAAAAGAAGTATTGTACATGGTAACTAAAATACTAAAAACATTGTTATTTTATTGGCTATATCATTTTTGTAATTGGAGTGCAGGTCATACAACCACCTGTGAGCCACTGTTTCCACAGCTTGGTCAAATATCAGAACTGTAGGTTTCTCTCATTTGTATCTAAATACAAGATTCATGTCTTCCTTGATTACAGGGATGCATTCAGAAAAACTCATGGTTAGGCGGTTTTGTCATTGTGTGGACATCACAGATTGTAGTTATTTACACAGACCAATGCAATATAACATATTACATATCTAGGCTATGTGGTATAGCCTGTTGCTTGTTGGTTATAAACCTGTACAGCATGTTACTGTGCTGAATACTGTAGGCAATTATAACACAATGGTAAGTATTTGTGTATCAAAACAAATCTAAACATAGGTAAGGTACAGTCAAAATACAGTAATATAATCTTATGAGTCCACCATTGTATATGTGGTCCATTGTTAATGGAGACGTCATTATGGTGCACATGATAGTACCAGCTACCCTAAACTAAGTCTGCAAAGTAAGGGAAAGGCAAGTTCATACAATTCCAACCATCTTTCCTTCTATCAGTCTCTGCTATCAAGGCCCCAAATTTTCCCAGCTTTTTTTTTTTTTTTTTTTTTGAGTTGGAGTCTTACTCTGTCACCCAGGCTAAAGTGCAGGGTCATGCTTATGGCCAGCCAACGCAATCTTGACCTGCATGGTTCAGGTGATCCTTCCACCTCAGTCTTTCAAGTAGGTGGAAACACAGGCATGTGCCACCATGCCTGGCTAAGTTTTTGATTTATTGTAGAGACAAGGTCTCCCCATGTTGCTCAGGCTGGTCTCGAACCCCTGAGCTCAAGCCCAGCCATTTTTAAGCATAAAATTATTTGAACTTTATTTAAGCTTAAGTTTACTGCTTCCCTGAGGAGAAGGAAAGGCAACAAAGAAACAATGTAGAGCAAAATATTCCTAAATGTTACTTATCCAAAGGATGAAAAGATGGCTTAAGAAAACCTACTGTATAGAAAATTGTTTCTAAAGATAATTTGGATTTATTCCTTATTTCTCCTTGTGTTATCCCTTCAAATGTCCTTATAACTCTAGGTCTCTGCAATGTCCATTTCCAGGGCATAAAAAGGAGCCAAGTAAGTACATTCTGTGCAAATCATAGCTCATATAAACTCTTTAAGATAAGTAAAATCAGCCAGGCTCGGTGGCTCAGCCTGTAATCCCGTGCCTTTGGGAGGCTGAGGTGAGTGGATTGCCAGAGCCCGCGGGTTCAAGACCCACCTGGGCAGTGAGACCTCATCTCTACAATAAATAAAAAAAAAACAGCCGGGCGTGGTAGCACATGCCTGTAATTCCGGAAGGCTGAGGCGGAAGGATCACCGGAGCCCAGCAGGCGAGGCTGCGGTGGCTGGGAGTGGCCACTGCATTCCAGTCTGGGCGACAGAGTGAGACTCCAACTCAAAAAAAAAAAAAAAGATAAGTAAAATCAATTTATATATTAATATGAGGGAAAACAGGTAAATATTTATAAGGATGATAAATGCTTATGGCAGGAAAAAGGAATGTCCTTGAAGAAGACAGCCCAGGAATTCCTATATTCTTCTAAGAAAGTAGAGGTGAGATGAAAACTGGAAGAACCTTCAAGTATTGAGAAAACATCAACAGAATGTCTGAGAGACAACAACGATACAGTGTCTGCTACATACCTCACCTTCACATATATTACCAAAGGTAATCTTCCCAGTGACAGTTAAGGGAAAATACTGTTTTCCCAATTCAGATGAGGAGTTGGAGATGCATCAAGGTGAGATTTCACAAATCCACACAAATGTTGGGTGGCAGGACCATGTGAAACTCCATGCCTGGGTTGCTTCATTTTATGGTTCATCTCCTTCTATTAGACTATTCTGTGTAGCACAGAGAAGAAGCACACAACTATCAAAACTATTGCTAACTGAAACAGAATCTTATAATTCATGTGTAAGAATAGTTCTGGAAATGAGCACAAGGCTCTAAGGAAAGAGTTTGCTTTGTGGGATGCTACCTTGGGCTGCCTGAGGAGATAAATAGTCATGCCAGGACAGATTTTTATTCATTTGGAGGTCATGAATAAAACAGTTTTAAAGTTTGGAGCAGAAGGAAAGTGGTTAGGGGAGTAGGAGATGATTTTTTTCCCCTTAGGTCTTTGTATTTTTAATTAACAGATTTCTTCTTTCTTTTTCTTTTTTTTCTTTTTAACTTATTCTAAAACAAAAAGATGGTTCCCAGGACTGCACTTTGACATTCTCTTATTTTGTCAGATAAGGAGGACTCAACAGTTTTTTTCACTCTTTTTTCTTTCTATAAAAAAAATAAAGCTTTTTAATCAAAGTATCTTATATTTTCCTATCAATTTCTCAGACTCTTACCAAGTGATAATAGGAAACACCTCTCCCTGAAAGCTTAATGCTTCCCTCTCTTTACAAAGTCCCAGGTGAGAAGGAGATTAAAAGGTTGATACCAGGGAGATTTATACTCATGGGGCTAAGATTGAATGACTAATCACAGATTTACTGCAATGTCCTCTGAATTATCTCTATGCTTTGGTTTCTTAAAACTAGCTTATTTCTCACAACATTCTTATGGGGAAAACAAAACAAAAAGAATACAATAGGTAAGCAAATGACTCTGCAAAATTTTGCTCATTCTAAGTGATGATTTTATGCCTGGCACTGATCTCAGGTCTTCCACAAACGTAGTATCATTTAATCCTTAAGACAACTGTTATTACCCACCCGCTTCTCCCCCCCCCTTTTTTTTTTGGTTAAGAAAACAGCACACAGTCCTAGAGAGGTCAGTAAGTTTGCCCGAGGCCATGCAAATCCTGAAGAGTGGAAGAGCCCAATTTCCCTGATCCCTGACCTGTGTGCTTGTGTGTGTATGTAAAAACTTTAGAGTCAAAACACTTGGCTTCAAATTCTGTCTCCATTAGCTGTGTGACCTTGAGCAAGGTTTTTTAACTTCTCTGTGCCTCCGTGTCTTCATCTTCAAAACGGAGAACAGTAATAGGAACAGTACATTAACCTCAAAGCTGCTGAGAGGATAAAAAGAGTTAATATATTTCAGATCTAAGATTCTCATCCTGTGTGCCAGCATGCCCCACGGCACTGCAGACAACTCATAAAGGGTTGTTGAAACATTTAAAATTTTTCAAGGGAAATGTGGAGATACTTGACATCTGTCAGTCATTGAGTGAACTACTAGCTTGAGGTAGTTCGCAGTTTCAACATTAGATCACACCACATTCCTTTTGATGGTAGTATATCTTCACAAAGCTAGATTTTCAGCTATTGCTGTGATGAAAGGCAAGTCCCACCCAAATATCAATGAGGAGCAGGAAATGAAGGTGGATGTGCCCAATCTCGAGTCCAAGGTTCCAGAAGTTGTAAAGCACCAGACAGGTGCACACAGCCCATTAGTAACTATTGTGTTACTTAAGAATAAAATCAAAGTATTAGCTTTTCTTTCTATGTATGCATATCATTTTTTCCCAATCTCTCAGTTGTCAGGACACCAATATGTATCGTCAAGACTTAACTACTTAGTAAGTGGAAATGATGGGTACTTCTATGGCCTAGATGTGCCATGAAAAAATGACTATTACTACAAATGCCATGAAATGAGAACATTTGGGGCTTCTGACTTGGAACAATTCCTGGCTGCACAGTTACACTGTAGATGACCGCTGTTGCTGTCAACCCCCATGTGGTACTGAGTCTTAGGTGGAGTTTTGCCAGTTTCACATAGCTACTGTTAATATTGTTAATGTTTGTGTCTGCAAGCTGCCTAAATAGGTCAGGAGGAAAAAAAAAGGCTGATTTTTACAGAAAAGGATATAGGTTAAGGCTGGCTGGCATGTGACTTATCTTAAATCACTTGGTTAACCCCATGGGCAAACAAACTTCTAGAGAGAGGGCACTTGTTACTCCAAACAAGGCTCAGAAACAACAACAACAACAACAACAACCAAAAAAAATGATGGAAAACGAGAAAAATTTTTTACAACAGTCAAGATTCTTTATGCTCCTTCCCCACAAAGAGGGTCCAGCCTCCTTCTTTCTTCCATTATCAATTTATTTGAAAATATATTATTTAATGATTTTAAGGAGAGAGTCAGTCTGCAGATTAGGACGATAAATAGCCAGAATTAATTTTCTTCTCTGACTAACTGGGAACTCTTAAAATAAGATCCTGACATGTCATTCTAGGATTCAAATTTCTATCTGCTACTTTTATATCTGGGAATTTGTGGTCCATGGAGAGAGAACCCTTCTGCTGCCTCTTAGGAGCCATGGCAGGATCCTCTGAGACTGGGCCTGAGGCAGCAGCTAGGATGTTTTTGCCAGTGGATTTAGTGCTGTTACTACTAAGAAGCAAGGGAAAATAGCATGGGGAAAAGATTCTGTTTGTTGCAGATTAAGTGTATTACTGGATACAGAGCCTTTTCACAGACTATTTCATGAGGGTGCTTTGAAGGGTCTATGTTTTGTCATTTGTTTATCTTTAAAAATTTTTTTCCTCTTAAACATTTAGGATATTTGTTTACCTTTAATATTTTTATAGCATCCCCAGAATCATTTCAAGGAAATGTTTTATATCAGCTGCAAGGAATTTAGCTATTTCAGTGACTCCACAAAAAGTGCTCAGAGAAGATGAGGTTCTCAGTGACCTTCAAACATTCAGTTTTAAACCTTTAGGACTCTGTACCCATCCACCCTGTTACTTTCTAGGCATCTTGTGAAAAGCACACTGGCACACATTTTCTGTTCACAGACTCAGTGCTAAACTGCATCAAACTCTTGAACCCTCCTTTGTTGTCCTCAGCTTGACATTCTTATGTCTCTTCTGCATTGACTGGGGCTCTCACCTTCCTAGTTGTTGCTGAACCTATCACACGTTAATGATAGTGCTGACTTTTCATCTCAGCAACACCCTGAAACCACCTAAGGTCAACCTGCTCTTGGGGGGGTTGAGCCCCTACTCCATGCCATTCCATGGCACCCACAGTTTTATTTATTATCAGTATGATTATTAACACAGTCTCTCTTTTTATTAGTCCCATAATTGGAACCTTATGTTCTGGTTGGCCATAAAGGGATAAGCATAACTAATTTCTAGTATCCTTGCAAGAATTAAATGTCATACTGAATGTAAAGCACTTAACCCAAACTGCCAGACTGACAGCAAATGTAGATTTTATTATTATGAAAAGGGGCCCTGCCTCCTTATTCAATGATAAAAAGAGAAACTTAGAACCTGTGGAAGTCAGAAACATCCCTTAAGATGCCCACACACTTGTCTCTAGATCCTGTGAATATGCTGCAGGACATGGCAAAGAAATTTTGCATATGCGATTAAGGTTGTGAAGCATAAAATAGAAAGATTAGCCTGGATTATCAGGTGGGCTTATTACAATCACATGAACCCCTATAAGCAGGGAGCATCCTCCAGCTGGAGGCAGTCAGCTGTGGAAGAAGAAGAATTAGAGATACTCGAAGTATCAGGGGACTCAGTATGCCACTACTGGAAGAACCACATGGAAAGTATGACATGGAATGTGGACAGCCTCTAGTAATAAACATCTGTCCCTAGCTAACAAACAGAAATTAGAGACCTCAGTCCTAAAATGACAAGGAACTGAATTTGACCAACAACATAAATAGACTTGGATGCACATTCATTCCCACAATCTCCAGACAGGAAAACAGTCCTTTCAATATCTTGATTCCAGTCTTGTGAGACTCAAAGCAGAAGACTTAGCTGAGTCACTCTATACCCAAACACTAACCGACAAAACTATGACAATACATTTGTGTTAAGGGGTAAATATCTGTGGTAATTGGTTACAGCAGCAATAAGAAACTAATGCAAAGCCTGTATCCTGGATTAGGTCTGAGTAGGAAATGCAAAATTCAAGTCCCCATCAAGGTTGCCCCTCAGAGATAACAGCAGTACAACAGAGCAGTAGCCATAGGAAGCCACCAGTCACAATGATACCAGGCTTAAGGGGCTGAGGGACTCAGACCATGACTTACAAGAAGACTTCAAAAAGTTCATGGAAAAAAAATGGAATTAAAAGATAAAAGTAAAATAATATATAGACTTCATTTCTCAACATAAGCTTCATGAAGTTCAAGATACGATTGTGAGCAATGATACAAGTCTTTCAGACCATCCCTAAAGAATCAGTGGTCTTGGGAATTTAACCATGTCAATGCATTGTTTTTTTTACATTATTAACTGAAGAAAAATGAATGTCCTTTACAGATTTTTTCAGTTTAGAAAAATTTTTAAAATGTCACAAGAAGTCAAATCAGGACTTTAAAGTACATGCATAATGATTTCCCATAGATGTTCTTACAAAATTACTCTTGTTTGATGAAAGGAATAAGCAGAGGCATTGTCATGATGGAAAAGGACTCACTGGTCAAGATTTCCTGGGCATTTTTCTACTAAAGTTTTGGCTAACTTTTTAATAACATGCTTGTGTTATGAAGCTGTTATTGTTCTCTGGCCCTCTAGAAAATCAATAAGTAAAATGCCTTGATCATCCTGAAAAAACTGTTGCCATGAAATTCTCTCTTCACCAGTCTACTTATTCTTTGACTGGACCACTCCCACCTGTGGTAGCCATTGCTTTGATTTTGTTTTGTCTTCAGAATTGTACTAGTGAAGCTATGTTTCATCCCCTGTTACAGATCTTCAAAGATATGTTTCAGGATCTTGATCTCTCTTGTTTAAGATTTCTATTGAAACTTTGCACTTCAGCTGAACTGAGGACAATAGTTTTGGCACCCACAGAGTGGAAAGTTTGCTCAATTTTATTTTTTCAATTGGAGTTGTGTAAGCTGAACCAGTTGAATGTCTATGGTGTTGGCTATTTTTGTGCTGTTAATTATTCATCTAACTCAATGACAGAACAAAAAAAATTAATTTTTTTTCTTGTAAATTGAGGATGATCTGCCATTGCAGCTTTATCTTCAACATCAACTCCTTCTTTCTTAAGACAAGTTATCCGTTTGTAAACTTGTGAGTTCTTTGGAACATTGTCCCTATACAGTTTTGTAAAACATCAATTATTTTACTATTCTTCCTCCCAAACTTCACCATAAATTTGATGTTTGTTTTTGTTTCAACTTTAGGAACTCAAGTTGCTCTGAAAGGGACTCTTTTTAAACTGTCATCTTATCCTTCTTATACCTCAAACTATATCCTGTTTCAACATGTTATAACCAGTTTACTGTGGTACAAAAAATTTTGAAATCAATGCATAATTTTTTTTATAATTCACATTTTTCATTAACCTTTTAATTTCACTTTTTAACAGTGTTAATGGCTACAGCGGGAGAATTGTAAGAATCCGGTACCAGGCATGAAGCATAAAGAAACTGGTGGAGGTGACCTGCCCATTGGTAGGACTCAGTCAAACACCAAAATTTTATGCAGTAGCACTCAGGGATGAATATATTACTGCTAGTCATATTAAGGTCAATTTAGCAAGATTTGATATGACATGTTCATAGTGTTACCAACAGAGAGTTCATTTTCTGTATTTTTGGATCCTGCACAGATTTGGTTAGCACTTCATCCTAAATGAGTGTTCCTCCAGTCCTTGTTACCTAATTAAAGGGATAAAACTCAAATGTCCCTATGCTCAGAGAATTTAACCTCAGGAAAGACTGGGAATTTCAAATACATTCAGTTCTGGTTTCTGTATCAGAGTTTATATATGTCCCATAAAGTGTACTTCTGACCTTCACTCTGAAATGTAATTTATAACAGAACCATCTCTTGCCGTCTATGTAACTATTTCTTTTATCTGACCCACTGACCAAGAGCACCACAAACATAGTATTTTTCTTTTCTTCTTCTTTTTTTTTTTAAGTTGGAGTATCATTCTGTCGCCCAGGCTGGAGTGCAGTGGCACTCTCACAGTCGCCCAACGTCAACCTGCTAGACTCTGGGATAATCTTTCCTCCTCAACCTTCCAAGTAGCTAGAACTACAGGTGTGCGTTACCATGCCCAGTTAATTTTTTATTTATTTTTTATTGTAAAGATGAGGTCTCGCCAAGTTGCTCGGAGTTGATCTTCAACCTGCGGGCTCAAGTAATTCACTCGCCTCAGCTTCCCAAAGTGCTGGGATTACGGGCTGAGCCACCGAGCCCAGCCTCTTATTTTCTTTTTAAATAAACAATATCAGCAGTACTTGTATGAAAAATAAAGATGTTTAGGATCTGGTTCCTGTCAATCAGTATTCTGTGCATGCATATTTGTATGGAGACAGAAAGGGGAGAAGAGTGCTGAGTCATGTCTCCATCCTTCCAGTAATAGTTTTTTTGTCTGAAATGTAATTATTTCTTCTTCATTTAACTTATTTCTAATTATCCTTTATAATTAAACTCAAAGCATTTTCTCTTGACAACCTTTCCTCACTACATACCTATTCATTCATTCCACAGACATTGTGAGCCTTACTCAAAATTCTCCGTGTTAAGGACATAGATGTGAATAAAAATGAAATGATTTCTATTTTCATGGAGCTTACAGTCTAGTGAAAAATAATTCACATATAATAACAGATTGTGATAAGGTTATTATGCCAGGATGATGAGGGCAATAATAATAAAAAAGCACTCTCTGCCTTTTTTTTTTCCTGTAGCTGACTTATTAAGAAAAAATTAAAAAGTAAGTTTTTTTCCTCTCCCCCTACAAAAAGATATTCAGGTTTTGTGTAAAGTAGTTTAGGGCTTCCAAGCCCTAGAGGTAGAGCTCCCAAATGAGAGGGGTTCTGGCCCCCGTTCTGGTAATTCTAGACCAATACTGTGTAATACAATCATAATTTGATTTACATAGGTAGTTTTACATTTTTCAAATGGCCACATTGAAACAAATTTTTAAAGTACAATTTCATTTAATTTTGATAATAAATTTTATTTAACTCAATATTCAAAATGTTATTTCAACATGTAATTGATATAAAATTATTAATTAGATATTTTTTTTAATTTCAATTTTTCAATCACAGAACATCTCAATTTGGACTAGCCACATTCTTCTTAAAGTTACTGTTCCCGCAGTAAAAAGACGATCAGTTGAGATAGATATGTGGTAACTCTGAGGTATCAACTATAATCTCTCCAAGGACTTGGTATTCTGGCAAAAATCTAAACTTTGGGTGATGTAGAAGCATAGCTGTAGTATGTTCCTGGACCAATAGTTGATGGAGGGCAACCCTCAACAACAGAATGGCTTAGCAGAGGAAGTCAAATTGACAATATAGATCAGGGAAATAAAGTCTTTCTTCCATTTTCCAGACTAAATATTCTCCTATTCTTGGTATATATAAACTCTGAACTGTTGCATATTAGTTTTATATGTAGCTTTAGAAATAATGGAGATGTGATATTTCTTTTACTCTGGATGTGGTTAGGCAATTCTTCCCTTTTAGGCATAGAGAAAAGTCCACACTGCTGTGATAAAGTAAGAATGGAACTTAATGCAGATTATGTGTTAGGAAAGACCTGCTTGAGGAAGTGACATGAACCTGGAGACTTGAGGGATGAGAAGAAGGCAGCCCTGAGTGGAGATAGGGAAACAAGATTATCCCCAAAGAGAGTAACACGTACAAGTGCCTGGAGGTAACAAAGGCTTGTATGCTGCAAGAAGCCCAACAAAAGTAATTAGGAGGGAAATTTGCTTAAGTTGAACTGGAGGCTTTGAAAGGAGCCAGATCATATATACTTATGGAGTAAGTTAAGGATCTTGGACTTTATTCAAAGTGCAGTGGGAAGATGTAAGCCTTTAGAGGATCAGAATAGCGTGATCAGATTTATGCAGCTAACTGTTGTGAATGGGAGAGAATGGGAAAGAGTAAAAGCAGAGAGACTGATAGTCTAGGTATGATTAGAACAGGGGAGTGGGAAAGGAAATTTTTGAGATCCATATTTGAAGATGAAATCAACAGAACTCGGTGATATGTTGGATGTGGAGATTGGAAAAGACAAGGAGTTAAGTATGACTCCCAAGTTTGTGGCTTAAACCATTTCATGAAAATTGAGAATCCAAGAAGAGTGGCTGGTATAGAGTACATTAAGAGTTCTGTATCGTGTTTTTGTGCTTCCATGGTACATTGTCCATACTCTATTAAGTCGTCTGTCTTGAACACACCTATGGGCTCCTTTGCTGTCTTCTACAGAGATCTTTGTATCTCTAGCAACTACCTAGCATGATATCGTCATGTAGCTGATACATATTTATTTAAATATTAATTATATTGTATTTTCTTCTTGCTTTGTGAAGTCAGAATCAATATCCTCACACTGATGTACTGCATTCTTCATGAACTGCTCTCCAGCTATCTGTCCAGCCTCATGTCTTGCCACACCTCCTCACACACACCTGGTGCATCAACCTCATGCCCTTCCCAACACTCAGTACACCAGGCTCCGTGCAAAGTCTTGTCTTACAAGTTCTGTTCATCTGTTTGCCTTCCTCACTTCCTACATGAATCATTTTAAAGATCACTCCTCTTCAAAGACTTCCCAAACAACCCGAAGCTGTATCTCTCCTAGAATCCCCCAATACTTTGCTTATGCTTTAATCAATGGATTATTCTTTATGCTTCACTATCAGCTTGCAAGTAGCACTATGACTTGGACTGTGAGCTCCTTGAAAGCAGGATTATGCCTTATTTGTCTCTCAAAGAGTGGTACTTTGCATTAAACACATTAGAAGTCTGTTGAATGAATGGGTAGAGGATATAGATGGAAGGAAGAATTGTCCTGGTGAATAATAAAAAAGTTGGAGAGTCAGGGGAAAAACAAAAACTTTAGTATCCTGGTAGTTAAATAGAGAGTGTCAGGAAGTATATGTTGCCAATAGAAGATAATTTGGAAATACTTAAACTTACACAAGACTTTCTGACTCAGCGATCCCACTTCTAGGAATCTACCCTGGATACAAACCTCCAAAAATATAAAAAAAGTATATGCATGTGATTATGAATCGTGGCATTATATGAATAACAAAAGTCTATCAATACAGGACTACAGTATAGCCATGCATCTACTAAAGAGGTATACAACCTCTACAAACTGATACAGATGATTCTTAGAATATGCATTTACATTTAAAAAAGGACAATGCTTACTGCATGCTATCTTTTTTAAAAAGAAAGGAGCATTAACATATTAATGTTTTTAGAAAACAAGAATTATGTATATATATTTATAATTGTCAGAGAAATAAATAACAAACCAGAAACTTATGAAAATGGTTACTTCTATAGGTAATCTAATATATTTTATTATAGTTCTGACATTCAAACTCTATGAATGCTTTACATGTATTCAAAAATAAAATTAAATCCAAAAGAAAAAATCTGACCAGGCACAGTAGCTTGTACCTGTAGTCCCAGCACTTTGAAAGCCAAGGAGTGCAGATTGCTTGAGCCCATGAGTTCAAGACCAGCTTGGGCAACATAGTGAAACAGCATCTCCACAAAAAGCCAAACTATTAGCTGGGCATGATAGCGTGTACCTGTACGCCCAGCTACTCGAAATGTTGAGATGAAAGGATCACCCGAGCCCGGGAGGTCAAGGTTGCCGTGAGCCATGATCATTGTCATCATGCTACTGCACTCCAGCCTAGGTAACAGAGTGAGACCCCCCCAATTCAAAATAAGTAAAATAAACAAATAAATAAATAGAAAATATATTAAATTATAAAACTGAATACTAGCAGAAGCAAACAAATTATATATATATGCACATATATATGCATATGTATACATATGTAATTAACAACAAAAGCAACCTGTGAGAGAAACTATTTGAAATAACCATTAAATCAGAATTCTTACTATACAGCATTAATACTGATATACGAAAAATACTGTAAAAACAAAATTAATTGCCAAAAAAACTTAAATTTCTCACAGGTTTAATTTTTACTCAGGCAATCAAATTGAACTCATGCTTATTGTTAATAAGTAGTATTAGAATTTTGAAACTATTACATGTATATTGTTGGTTAAAGCAAAGAAGCCAAGTATATTAATGTTACTATGAAGAAAGATTTCAACATAAAATAAATACATGTTCAAAAATGTAAGATCAAATCTTATAATAGAAATATCAGTTGGTACTCATAATTCTTATTACCTTCCTCTGACATAAATAGCCTCTAGATGCAATGACATTATGATAGCAACGAACACACCAAGTGCCCTGATTTTACCATGCCTCCTAATATGAGCAAAGCTTTTTGGAAAATGAATGAGTCTAGACCTAAGACAGGGAAAGTACAAGTGAGTATGGCACATCTTTTGTGACAGAAAGAAGAAAGCACTCAAATTGAAACATATCAAAATAACCCAGTAGTCAGATTAAAAGGAGTTACAAGGCTAAATTCAGGATAATATAAGCATCAAAAAGGATTGAGTATAATGATTTGTAATATGTTGAACAAATAAAATCCTTCAGTCCATACTGATTCTGCCTACTCATCCCAAAATAGAAAGTGACAAAGACAGGAAAAAAAAAAAAAAAACATGGAATCTCTTCTATAGAGAATACTACCAGGTAATAAATGGAGAAGGTAGGGTAGAAGTATAAAATCACTATCTTTCAGCCTTTAGTGTAATAATTAAACATTATCAATGCATGCTAAAACTGTTAGGAGAAGTGAGGAAGTAGTCTTAGCCAAAGTACTCTTGGCTAAGACTAGATTGTTTTCTTACTAACTGCAAATGGTGAAATTTACCATTACAATGGAGAGAGCTGGTGGCCACCATCTTAATCAAATGATTAAAGTTAGCACTACAAATATGCAGTAACTTGGTATTATGGGGCTTCTGAAGTAATTCACAATAACATATATAACCATGCAGTACTTTTACCCACAGCATTTAACCAAATCTAATAATTTCTGACTTAATTTCCAACTTGCAGGAAATATGTGGCTAGAAGGATATATAACATGAAAATATGTAACATGAAACAAAGATGAGATTGTTTTCTTACTAACTGCAAATGGTGAAATTTACCATTACAATGGAGAGAGCTGGTGGCCACCATCTTAATCAAATGATTAAAGTTAGCACTACAAATATGCAGTAACTTGGTATTATGGGGCTTCTGAGGTAATTCACAATAACATATATAACCATGCAGTACTTTTACCCACAGCATTTAACCAAATCTAATAATTTCTGACTTAATTTCCAACTTGCAGGAAATATGTGGCTAGAAGGATATATAACATGAAAATATGTAACATGAAACAAAAACAATGAGACAAATCCAGACAAACATTTTACAAAATAACTTTCCCGGACTTATCAAAAAATAACTGTCATGGAACACACAAAAAAATATGCAAACTTGGCTTAAAGAAAGTGAAGAGATTTTTATAGCCAAGAACAATATATCAACTTTAACTGGAACTGGCTAAAAGACAAACAGTAACAACAGATATTCTTGAAAAACTGAATACATTTTAATATAGTCATATACCACATAACAATATTTCAGCTGACAATGGAATTCGTATACTATGGTGGTCACATAAGATTATAAAACTGTCTTTTTACTGTACCTTTTCTATGCTTTGATATGTTTAGATACACAAATGCTTACCATTGTGTTACAGTTACCTATGTAGTATTCAGTTCAGTAAATACCATACAAATTTGTAGCCTAGTAGCCATAGCGTAGGTGTATAGTAGGTGACACCATCCAGATTTGTGTAAGTACACTCTATGATGTTCACATAATGACAAACTGACCTAATGATGCATTACTCAGAGTGTCTCCCCATTATTAAGATGCATGACTGTATCCTAAATATTAGATGACATTAGAGAACTATTAGTTTTCTTAAATGTGACAATATAGCTAAGTGGAAAAATGCCCTACTTCTGGGAGTTGCATAAAAGAGTATATGGGAGTGAGATGTTTTAATGTCTGTAACTTACTTTCAAATAGTTCAGCAAAAACAATAACACACACACACACACACACACACACACACACACACACACACAAAGGGGTGATGGAAATGGAGAGCAAATATGATCAAATAGGAAAAATTTTGAACTTGATTGTAGAACACTGCACTGTGCTACACTGCACTGTGAAATTTCCTCTATGGTTGAATTTCTTCAACATTGGGGAGGAATACTTTAGGATCATTCTATGTCATTTGAGTTTATATAAAATCTTTAGCAAGAAGGTGGTGGCAGTGACTAAAGACATTTTAAAATGTGTCACCACTTATATAGTAAGAGTGGAACTCAGAGTGAGAAGGTATAGAAAGGAATAAGGCAATCTAAGAAGCTCACTCACTTCAGAGGGTAGGAAGTGAAAAGAAAAAATGGGTGGAGTAGACAGAGTAAGTACTAGATTATTGATTTTTAATAGAAAAGACAATATCACAGTAATATTAAATAACCTTTGAAATAATGATAATAAATTATCCATTATTTCATCATCCTTCTTTATAGTAATTGTATGTTACATTCTACATTCAAATTTTCCTATTACTGCCATGCATGCTATTTTATAGTCTACTTTAACTGAATATTGTCAAGTAGTTTCTATATTTGTAAAACTTCTCCAAAATAGCTTCATATTTTATTATACTTTTATATCATGATTTAATTAAGCTATTACTCTATTAAACATGTAGGTACTTCCTCTTCTTTTGGCTAAAATGGATGATAATACAATGTTATAATTATGTATAAGTTCCCTCTAATAGATTATATCTTTGGTATTAATTCATAAGAATAACCTGAACAGAATGTACAAGGAGTTTTATGTTTTGCCATGTTTGGATCTTTTACATTTTCAGAACCTAACCTTACTGCTTGGACTCAGAGGCATAATTACAGAAAGGGGGCTGGGCAGGGTGGCTCATGCCTATAATCCCAGAACTTTGGGAGGCTGAGGCTGGCAGATTGCTTGAGCCCAGGAGTTCAAAAGTATCCTGGACAACATAGTGAAACCTTGGCTTTACAAAAAAAAAAGGTATAAAATTAGCTGGGCATGGTGGCACATACTCAGGATGCTGAGATGGAAAAACCATCTGAGCCCAAAAGGCTGAGGTTGCCATGAACCATAATCATCATGATCATACCATAGCACTCCAGCCTGGGCAACAGAGTGAGACTCTGACTCAAAATAAAAATAAAAAATAACAGAAAGGGGCATTAATTCTTCATTCCTCAAAGGAAGAACACCAGAACCAGACCTGATCCAGGCAGAAATCCTGGTCTTAGATGGGGACCTCAAAAGATGCTGGGTGTGAAAACTACAAAAGCTGAACTCTAAGCATCCAGCATGTGGTCTATTTAGTTGAACTTGGCACTTGTAGAGTGTGATAGTCCTGTCTCCATTCAGGTGACTGGACCAGAGAGCATATCTCAGCATAGGATTCAGAGTAGGATTTCCAATCCTATTTACAACTTTTAATATGTACCACACAGCAATAAAAGGTAGAAGTGGATTCTTGTCTTGGGTGTGAAAACCAAACTGGTTTTTTATGGATCTCAAATCACCTGAGGGTTCTGAGACAGCATGAAGAAAACTCCTAAAGAGAAAGATTCACTTTTATGCTACAGGTAGTATAGGCTTGAACAAATTAGTTGGAAAAAGAGATGAAGTCATTTGCATGCACTCCAATAATGAAATTCACTGGTATCAGATAGTAGCTTCTGCCTGACACATCACAGACTGTGATACAAGCAGAATAATAGTAGTTAAAGGTAGAACAGTTTAGGGAGCAAACATTAGGGCAGAGTCAAACTCATGAGTGACTTCAGGAAGTGAGTAGTCACATCACATGAAATAGTAGGCCTGGACATTTGATCCAGTATGCTTCCAAGTAGAGAAGGGGGAAGTAGCCAACACCAAATAATTTCTACCAGGACTTAGTAACATAAGAAAGTGACCCAAGAAGGAACAGCCTGCAAATGCATTCCATCAAAATACCTCCTTACACTTCACAAGCAATTCAGTCTTTTTCCTCACAGAATAAGATAAACACAGCATGAATATTACCTTTTGTCCTTTGTCTAAGACAATATATTTGAAGAGATATCTAAAAATCTTTAGCAGTATCTATCTCAGATCCTAACACAGAAACAAAATGATATACCATCTTTCTGTAAGAATGAGTAAACAGAAAAAAAAAGTTGCAAAACTATGAAAACATTAAATAGTTACAAACAAAAAGACCATTATGGGAAATCAGAATAAATACATTCCATAGAAAAGAAAGTCAATGAAAAAAATATGCTAACAATTTGTGTTACAGTTTCAAAGAGATTCAAGGGAAACTTACATCTATGAGAAGTTAATTATCCAGGATAAGACAAAATTATCTTTAGATTATCAACATAATTAGATTTAAAATATAACTATAATGGAGGCTCTGGTTAGGTATACATACATACACGCATACATACATACACCCATACTCACATATATTCTGATAAAAAATATGCTGATAATATTATTGAGGATCTTTTTTATGTGGCCAGTTATTTCTGTCTTTCTGCTTTTAAGGTTCATTATTTCTCTTGTCTTTTGAAAATTTGATTATAATGTGTCTCAGTGTGAGTCTCTTTGAGAGACATATGTATGTGTCTGTTTGAGACACACAAATAAGTATATATGTTTGTGTAACTTAAATTTGTTAATTGATGAAAAGCTTAAGAACTTTTCCCAGAACTAAGGAGAAAAAGAATCATAATAAATGTGAGGAACATGCTCAAAAAAGACACAAAAGAGGAGATGATTCTGGGAGGATAGCAGAGTAAGAACCACCAACTACCAGTCTCCCCACCTAGACAACGACTGCACTGATGAATCTCTCTGATGTAATTATTTTGGAACTCCGGAGTCCATTAGAAAGCTGCAACGCCCAGGTGAAGGCTTGGATGTCAACCTGCAGTTAATTTTGATCCATTCAACCCTTAGCAGTAGCAACTACCCATTCTCTACCTCAGACCCCATAATGAGCAAATACGGATATTTTTCTGAAGCAGTTTGCACAAAACTTACAAGAACCAGAGTGGAAAACAAGGACTATGTCCTCCAAATACTTGGGATCTGTGTTTTGATTGCTGGTTGCTGCTTCTGATCACAGTCATGCAGATAAAGATGTGAGTAGCCATTTCCCCCATTGTCACAAGTCCCTCTCCTGGCTGAAGTGACTTTCAGGGGGATTTAAAAGGTCAAGACCCTTTTTTCTCCTCCCACTATTTTTATCTTTGTTCTACTTTGGGAGTCAGACATGAAAGACTAAGATATTCAAAAACATCTATATATTCAGAGACAATTAGAAAGTTACCATACAGACATTAAGTTTATACCTCAGGATAATCATTGGAACAGAGACAAACTAATAATCTAAAAAGCAAAGAAAAACAATAACAAAGAAGGCAAACTCTAAGAAGAGAAAGAATTTGATTTTTGGAGTTATCATATTATTAGATTCAAATGCCCATTTTTCAACAAAAATTCACAGAAAATAGGAAAATATGACACACTCAAAAAATAAATTAAATAAATTGACAGAAATTGCTTCTACATCAGACCTGATGACAGGTCTACTAGACAATGACTTTGAAATAACTGTCTTAAAGATAATCAAAGACCTAAAGAAAGATATGGAGAAAACTTAGGAAAATAATGTGTTAAACAATTAGAAATATTAATAAATGTAAAATCTGAAAAGAAAGCAAAGATAAATTCTAAAGCTGAAAAACATAATAACCAAAATGAAAAATTTACCAGAGGGACTCAGATGTTGATTTTAACAGGTAGAAGAAAGAATCAGGGAACTTGAAGATAGAACAATGAAAATTATCGAGTCTGAAAAACAAAAAGAAAACAGATTGAAGAAAAGTGAACAGATCCTAAGGGTTCTATGGTAAATCACCATGTCGACCAACATATATATATATACTATGGAGTTCCAGAAAAAGAAAAAGGAAGAGAATATTTGAAGAAAAAATAGTTGAAAATATCCAAAATGTGATTTTAAAAATAAATCAATGTAGGGGCCAGGCACTTATAATCCCAGCACTTTGGGAGGTCGAAGTGAGAGAACTATCTGAGCCCATGGGTTCGAGACCAGCCTGGGCAATTTGGCAAAGACCTCATCTCTACAATAAATAAAAAAAATGAGCTGGGCGTGGTGGTACATGCATGTAGTTCCAACTACTTGGAAGGTTGAGGTGGAAGGATCAACAGAGCCCAGAAGGTTGAGACTGTGGTGGCTGTTAGTGTGCCACTGCATTCCAGCCTAGGCATCTGAGTGAAATTCCAACTCAAAAAAAAAAAAATCAATATAAACATCCAAGAAGATAAGCAAACTTCAAGTAAGATAAACTCAAAGAGACTAACACTGAGACACATTATAATCAAATTTTCAGAAAAGACAAATGATGAACCTTAAAAGCAGAAAGACAGAAGTAACTGGCCACATAAAAAAGATCCTCAATAATATTATCAGCATATTTTTTTAATCAAAATCTGTGGTGGCCAGAAGCACTGGGTTGATATATTTAAAGTATTAAAAGAAAAAAAATATCCATCAACCAGTAATTCTACATTCAACAAAACTGCTCCAAATGTGAGAGATAAATTAAGACATTCCCAGATAGACAAGAACTGAGTGAGTTTTTTCCCACTACAGCTACCCTACGAGAAATGCTTAAGGGAGTCCTTCAAGGTGAAAAGCAAGGACATTAGACAACAATTCAAAAACAGATGGAGACATAAAGATCTCAATAAAGGTAAATGCATGACCAATTATAAAACTAGTATTTTTTTCCCTTTGGTTAAGACTTTTATTTCACTAGACAGGTGTGTAACAACGCACAGTTCCCTCTTATGAATGGAAGAGTAGAACAGGCTGTACAAATATCATGCCATCTTGGTGGAGAACTTTGAAGGTCATTAAAAGGTTTAGAGTAGTGACAGTAATTCATTCAGATATATAACAAGTAATCGTTAAGAGAAAAGTAGGAATAATCAACATTTTAGCAGCTAGTTCTGGATGCTTATCTAGGCCCATGGAGTGCAAAGAATCTGAGTCTGAATAGTCCAACTTTAAATCTTCTGAAGAGAAATCACAAATCGTTTTTTTTTAATTCTGCATATATGTGCAGAATTAAATTCTCTTCATAGAGAGAATTAGAACAGCTAAGTCAAGCATACAAAACCTTGAAGTGTGGGGATAAAGCTGTAAAGAAGCAGTGTTTTTATCTGTTATGGAAATTAAACTGGTATAAATTCAAAATGACTGAAGTACATTAAATGTAATTCTAATGTTAATCACAAAGAAATTTGGTTGAGCACCGTGACTTGTGCTTATAATCCTAGCACTTTGGAAGGTCAAGATGGAAAGATTGCTTGAGCCCAGGAGTTTGAAACCAGACTGGGCAACATAGCTAGACTTAATATCTAAAAAATAAAAATAAATTAACCAGGCATAGTGGCATATGCTTGTAGTCCCAGTGACTCAGGATCTGAGGTGGGATGATCACCTGAGTCCAGTAGGTCAAGGTTCCATAATCATGCCACTACACTCTAGCCTGGGTATCAGAGTGATATTCTGACTCAAGAAAAGAATAGTTATAGAATATACACAAAAAGAAATGATAAAGGAATTTAAACATTTCACTTCAAAAAATAAACTCATCATAAAGAGTACAATAAAGTAGAAAATGAGGGACAAATATCTATGAAGCATAAAGCAAACAAATATAAACAAATAGCAAAATGACAGACATAAGTCTCCTCTTTTCAGTAATTACTTTAAATGTAAATTAATTAAGCTCTCCAATCAAAAGACAGAGATTAGCTGAATGTACAGAACCACACATGGCTCAACTATTTGCTGTCTACTAGAGGCTAATTTTAGGTCAAAAGAAATAATACAATGAGAGTGAAAAGAAGATCTCAAATCAACAAATGAACTTTACAACTTAAAGAAATAGGAAAAGAAGAACAAACTAAACCCAAAGGTAACAAAAGGAAGGAAATAATAAAGTAGAGAAGAGATTAATAAAATAGAAAAACAATAGAGAAAAATTTATGAAACAAAAAGTTGGTTCTTCAAAAAAAATCAACAAAATTGATAAACATTTAGCTGGATGAGCTAAGAGAAAAAGAGAGAAGATTCAGCATACTAAAATGATAAATGAAAAATGGACATTACTATTGATTCTTCAGAGATAAAAAGGATTATAAAATTGCACTATGAACAATTTTATGTCAATGAGTTCTATAACATAGATGAGATGGACAAATTTCTAGAAACATAAAATTTACCTAGACAAATCATGAAAAAGTAGAAAATCTAATAGACTTATAACTATCAAGAAGATTTGGTAAATTTTATTAAATATTTAAGGAAGAACCAATATCATCCTTCTAAGATTTTTTCCAAAAGTTAAAGAAGAGGGAGCATTTTTAACTTATTTTATGAGATTAGCATTATCCTGACACAAAATCCAGACATAACAAGAAAAGACAATCACATCTAATATCCCTCATAAATATTGGTGAAAAATCATCATTGAAATATAAGCAAAGCAAATTCAGTAGCATATTAAAAGGATTATATACCATGATTAAGTGGAATTTATTCCTGGAATGCAAAAATGGTTCAAAATCAATCAAGGTAATATACCACATTAATAGAATGAAGGGAGGAAACCACATGATTGTCTCAATTTGTGTCAAAAAAGCATTTGATAAAACTCAACACTTTTTCATGACATAAACACTCCACAGACTGAATGAAATAGATTAGAAATACCTTAATGTAATAAAAGCAATATATGAAGAATCCACAGTGAATATCATATATAATGGTGAAGAACTGAAAACTTTTCCCCTAAAAATCAGGAACAAGGGAAGAATGCTTGCTTTCACCGCGTCTATTTAATATAGTGGTAGAAGTTCTACTCATAGCAATTAGGCAAGAAAAAGAAATAAAAGGCATCCAATTTGGAAAGGAAGATGTAAAATTGTCTCTGTTTGCAAATTATATGATTTTATATGTAGAAAACCCTAAAGATTCAACAAAAAACTTTAAAAGTAATACATGAATTCAATAAAGTTGCAGGATACAAAGTCAACATGAAAAAACAGTTGCATCTCTGTATGCTAACAATGAACAATCTGAAAAATAAAATTACAAAAACAGTTTCATCTACAGTAGGATCAAAAAATAAAATACTTATGAATTGACTTAAATAGGCAAGCAAAAGACTACTATAATTAAAACTACAGAATATTGCTAAAATAAATGAATGAGGTAATAAATAAATGAAAAATCATCCCATATTCATTGACTGGAAGACCTAATATTATTAAGATGTCAGTACTAGCCAAAGTGACCTACAGATTGAGTGCAATCTCTATTAAAATATTAATGACAATTTTTTTAGACACAGAAAAACCCTGTTTGGTGCAGTGGCTTATGCCTGTAATACCAGCGCTTTGGGAGGCTAAGGGGGGAAGATTGAGCAACTTGGCAAGTTTGAGACCAGCCTGAGCAAATTGGCAAGACCTTGTCTCTACAATAAAAATAAAAATTAAAAATTAAAGAAAGAAAAAAGAACCCATCCTGACACTTGTAGGAAATTTCAAGGGACCTAAAATAATAAACACTATCTTTAAAAAGAATAGAGCTGGAGAATTCACACTTCCTGATTTCAAAAGTTACTACAAAACTACAATAATCAAAACTATCATACAGGTATAAAAAATAGATGCATAGACTGATATAATAGACTAGAGTCCAGAATTAAATTCACTCATATATGGTCAGATGATTTTTGACAAGTGTGCCGAAACCATTTAATGGGGAATGGACAAGTCTTTTCAACACATGCTGCTAGGAAAACTGGATATCTGCATGCAGAAGAAGGAAGTTGGATCCTTACTAACAACATATACAAGAATATCTCAAAATGAATCACAGACCTAAATGTAAGATCTAAAGTAATACAACATTTAAAAGAAAACATAAGTTAAAAAATTCATGATGGTTAGTGGAGTAAGATGGCAGCAGTGGAGCTAGTCGGACTGAGAGTGGTGCTGCAGCTGCTCTGCTTCCTGGGGCACAGAAGCCAAGTGTTATTTTTAAAAATAATCAAAACTCTTCCCAGGAAGAAGTTGCTGGGAATGACGGCTGGTTCTGGGCTCTGTCTCACCACAGCAGCACTTGGTCAGACACTGGCAGCAAAGACTGCAGAGGGAGTGCAATGAGAGAACCAGAGGCAGAGCTCCACTGAGGAAGATGAAACAGGCACCTTGCCACCATCTTGAAAACTAGGCAGGAAAGTGCTCTAGCTTGCTCATCACAGAGTAACAGACTCCATCTCTGTGATGGAGGGTTAACTACTCGGGGGTTGATCATGGCCCAGAGGGAATATCCCAAAAGGACAAACTTTGGAGGGACAGAACAAGTGCAGAGTCTCAGATACTCCACTTTCTACCTTGATTCAACCATGGGACAAAGGATATGACCAGAAAAGGATGAGGAAGACCCCAAAGAGATCAGGGTTGAGTCCAGGGCCTGACCCAATCCCCACTTCCCCAGCAATCCTCTGAGCATCAGACCCACACAACTCAGGCACAACTGAGAGAGTCAAACCCAGGCAGAGCCTGGATGTCAGAGGTGATTAGAAGATACTACTCAAGGATAAGCCTGGCTGAGGCACCCCTCCCCCATCAATACCTGGAGAGGAGACAATCCCACACCACCCAGTCTCCCAACCAGAGGGGATCTCCCTAACCATACAAGAGTGGGAAGGGTGGACTGAAGCCCCACCCACCCCCCACGACCTCCTGCTTCTTCCTTGGGCCACCTGCTGGGGAGATTGTGAATGAGATCATAGCTCCACAAGAAATAGCAGAGGAGCTTACCTGTGAACAACTGAGAGGAAAAATTATAGAACTTGTCACAAGGGGACAGGGTTTAAATTTTTTTTTTCTTTTTTCTTAGTGCATCAATGTGTATGTGAGGGTCCAATTTGCATTCCCACTACCTTTTTTTTCCCTTTCTCTTTCTTCTTTTTTTTTCTTATTTTGTATTTTGTTTTCTGTTTATGTGTGTATGTGAATGACTGAGTATCCACCTTTCAGTTTTTTCTTTGTTTTTGTTCTTCTCCTTTTTCAGTTTAATGTGTGTGAGTGTATGCATGAGAGTTCAATTTGCATTTCCTCTTTTTTTCCTCCTCTTTTCATTTTGTTGGGCATGCACGTGTGTGTATGTGTGTGTATTTGGTTTCCTGAGTTTTGTTTTGTTTCCTATTTGCTTTGGGGTATGTGTATATGTGGGTGATTAATTGGCTTTTTGCTTTGGTTTCTGATTTTGTTTCTCTGTGTTTTTTTGTTATTATTTTTATCCACCCTATTTTATCCTACTTTCCTCTGTTCTCCTCACTACTGTTACTTTATCATGGACTCAGGAACTACACATATGTACCCATTGCATTGTCATATAGAGTAGTGGTGGGGAGGAGTCTCAGGAAATTCATTCCCCAGTCAGTGATAATTGTGATTTGCAAGTAGTTTCTGAATTCTAGCTCCCCATGCTCCACATTAATCAATTCTCAAAACTTCAAGAGACAGCAAAGTTTCCCACCCTAAGCACTGTTTCAAAATAGAGCAAATCCAGAGCCCTGATCAGCAAAGAAAGAGGGCTGAGAAAACATAAGTATTGAAAGTCCCTCCCAATGACACTGAATAATGGAACTAAAGAGAAAAGAAAGAGATCTGTCACCAATTAGGAAAAATCAACAGTGTACCAAAGAGACAATACCTTGAAAATCAGATGTCAGAACCCAAACAAAGGAAGTCACCAACAACTGGTCCCAGAATACAATAGGGATGAGAGAATGCATGGAAAGAGTGAATAAGACTAAAGAAAGACAAGATGCAACACGAAATAACTTGTAACAGAGATTTTGGCCATGAAAACTTCATCCAGGAAATAACAAGATGACAAGCATGGAAAGCAGAATTAATCAAACAGAATAAAGAGTCTCAGAACTTGAAGATCAAAACATGGATTAACCCAATCTGTAAAAAACATAGAAAGAAAACTCAAAAAGAAAGAAAAATCAAAAAGAAAGAACACAGCCTCCAAGAGATGTGCAATTATATCAAGAGGCTGAATCTATGCCTAACTGGTATACCAGAAGAAGAAAGGGAAATGGAGAACACCTTGGAGCAGTTATTCCAGGAGGTTATCCAAGAAAACTTTACCCATCACACCAGAGATGTGACACAGTGAGAAGACCAACCTCTTGACACATAGTAATTTGCCCACACAGAGTAGGTACAAAAGAAAAAGTCCTAAAGACAGCAAGAGAGAAAGGTCAGACTACCTACTGGGGAAAACCAATCAGAATAGCAGCAGACCTATCAGCAGAAACATTACAAGGCAGAAGAGACTTGAGTCCAATTTCCAAAGCCCTCAAAGACAAACAATTTCAACCAAGAATTTCCTACCCACCCAAGCTCAGCTTCAAGAGAAATGGAGAATTAAATCCTTCCCAGACATCCAATCCTTAAGAGATTATGCAGCTTCCAGACCAGCTCTACAAGAGACACTTTAAAAGGTATTAAGCACAGAAGAAAGAAAAAGAAAAAGAATGACCATGCACTACTCAAGAGAACACAGAACCAACAGAGAATACATTGCAACTGCAAACTTGAAAACACACACATACATCAACCCAAATGCTAATAGAAAACAAAGAAAAAACTTTATGAGAACCTCATGACAGGGATACTTGCATTTCAATAATCAGCCTGAACGTGAATGGACTGACAGCCCCACTGAAAAGACACAGAATGGCAAACTGGATTAAAAAAACCATAATCAAATAATTTGCTGCATCCAGGAAACTCAACTCACCACAAAGGCTGCACACACACTCAAAGTTAGATGATGGGAAACAAATTTCCAGATAAATGAATCACAAAAGAAGGCAGGAGTCACAATCTTAATATCAGACAAAACAATCTTTAAGTTATCAAAAACTAAAAAAGATACAGAAGGATACTACATAATAATAAAAGAGTCAACCCATCCACAAAAAATATCCATCCTAAACATATATGCACTCAACACAGGAGCAACAGCATTTATAAAGAAATTACTAAGTAAACTAAAAAAAAGATATTGACTCTAACACTATTATAGCTGGGGACTTAAATACCCCACAAACAACCCTGATAGATCATCAAGGCAAAAAATCAACAAAGAGATACAAAGCTTCAATCTGACATTTCACCAAATAGACTTAATTGATACCTACAGAACACTCCACACAACAACCACAGAATAAGCATTCTACTCATCGCCACATGGAAACTACTTCAAGATCAATCACATCTATGGCCATAAACCAATCATAAGCACATTTCATAAGATCAAAATACTGCCATGCACCTTCTCAGACCACAGTGGAATAAAAATAAATATCAACACCAACAAAATTCCCCCCAAACACACAAAGACATGAACATTAAACAGTATGATACTGATCAACTCCCGGGTCAACACAGAAATCAAAGAGAAATTAAAAGATTTCTGGAAACATATGAAAATGAAGAAACATCTTACCAAAGCCTCTGGGATGCTATCAAAGCAGTTTTAAGGGAGAATTTATATCTCTAAGAACACACACTAAGAAAATAGAAATATCACAAGTTGACAAACTAACAAATCACCTAAGAGAGCTGGAAAGGCAAGACCCACAAAACTCTAACTTCAGCAAAAGAATTCAGATCACCAAAGTCAAAGCCCTAATACTGGACATAGAAGACAAAAAACATCATAGAAAAAAATCAACAAAACGAAAAGCTGGTTCTTTGAAAGGATAGACAAGACTGATGGACCCCCTAGCCAGAATGACCCAGAAAAAGAGAGAAAAAGCCCAAATAAACACAATCAGGAAGCAAAAGATCAAATCACAAAAGACCCCTAAGAAATACAAAAGATGATCAGAGATTACTATGCACACCTGTATGGAAACGAACTCAACCTATAGGAAATGGAGGAATTTCTGACATCGCACAACCTTCAAAGGTTGAAACAAGAAGACATTGAGACCCTAAATAGACCAATAAATTGACTCCATCATATGAAATTGACTCCACCATACGAAACCTACCTACAAAGAAAAAGCACCGGATCAGATGGCTTTCCAGCAGAATTCTACACAACATACAAGGTAAAGCTAATACTAAGTCTATTGAAAGTATTCCAGGCAGTTGAGAAAGACAGATTTCTCCCCAAATCATTTTAAGAAGCTAACATCATACTGATACCCAAACTGAGTAAAGATCCAACAAAAAAAAGAGAACTATAGGCCAATATCCCTTATGAACATAGATACCAAAATCTTCAACAAGATTCTAGCAAATTGGATTTAAAAACACATCTCAAAAATCATCCACCATGACCAAGTAGGCTTCATCCCAAGGATGCAGGGCTGGTTCAACATTCACAAGACCATAAATGTAATTAAATACATCAACAGATGTAAAAACAAGAACCACATGATTATATCATTAGATGCTGAAAAAGCTATTGATAAAATCCAGCATTGCTTCTTGATTACAACCTTTGAACACCTAGGCATAGAGGGAACATATCTCAAAATAGTAAGCACTATCTATGATAAACTCTCAGCCAGCATATTACTAAATGGACAGAAACTGGAAGCATTTCCCCTGAAAACTGGAACAAGACAAGGCTGCCCACTCTCACTCCTCCAGTTCAACATAGTGTTGGAAGTCCTAGCTAGAGCAATTAGATAAGAGAAAGAAATCGGGGTATTCAAATAGAAAAAGAGGAAGTGAAGTTATCCCTCTTTGCTGATGATATGATCCTATACTTCAATAATCCCAGAGAATCTGTCAAAAAATTCCTTGGACTGATAAAGGACTTTGACAAAGTCTCGGGGTACGAAATAAATGTGCAAAAAAGTCACATTCTTATACACCAACAAAAAACAGACAGAGAACCAAATAAAAAGCACAGTTCCATTCACAATCACTCCCCAAAATGAAATACATTGGCATCTTCTTAACCAGAGAACTGAAAGACCTTTACAACAAAAATTATAAAATACGGCTCAAATAAATCCAAGAAGACACAAATAGAAAAATATTCCATGTTCATGGATAGGAAGAATCTACATCGTTAAGATGTCTACCCTACCCAAAATCTAAAGATCCAATGCAATATCCATTAAATTGCCATCATCATTCTTCTCAGACCTGAAAATGACAATACTGAAATTTACATGGAAACATAGATTACCTTGAATAGTCAAAACATTCCTTAGCAAAAGAAAAAAAGTGGGAGGTATCACACTTCCAGACTTTAAACTTTACTATAAGGTTATAATAATCAAAACAGTCTGGTATTAGTAGAAGAACAGGCATACAGTCCAATGGAACAGGATGGAGATTCTGGAAACAAAACCTCAATTCTCAACAAATTCATCTTCAACAAAGTCTCCACCAACAACCACTGGCATGAGGAAAATCTATTCAGTAAATGGTGTGAAAACTGGTTGTCCACGTGCAGAAGCTTGCAATAGGACCCTACCTATCACCATACACAAAAAGTCAACTCTAAATGGACCAAAAAACCTATATGTAAAATCTCAGACTGTAAGAATCTGAGAAAATGCAGGAGACAGCCTTATAGGAATTGGAGTATGCAGCTAATTCCTGATCAAAACCCTAGATATCCATGCCATAAGAGATAAGATAGACAAGTGGGACCTCATCAAACTGAAAAGTTTCTGCAAAGCCAAAGAAACCATCAAAAGAGTGGGGCTATAACCCACAGAATGGGAAAAGATATTTGCCAACTCTATATCTGACAAAGGTCTAACATCCAGGAACTGCAAGGAACTCAAACATGCCAAAAGGAAAAAAACAAAGAGTCCCATTAAAAAGTGGGCAAGAGACATGAATAAGCACTTCTCAAAAGAAAATATACAGACAGCCAACAGACACATGAAAAAGTTTTCAGCCTTACTAATCATCAGAGAAATGCAAATCAAAACCACATTGAGATACCATCTAATTCCAGTAAGAATGGTCATCATTAATAAAACAAAAAGCAACAGATGCTGGCAAGGATGTGGATAAAGGGAAAGCTTCTACACTGCTGGTGGGGTTATGCAAACTAGTTGTTCAACCTCTATGGAAAACAGTGTGATGATTTCTAAAATAACTAAAAATCAACCCTCCATATAACCCAGCAGTCCCCCTTCTAGGAATGTACCTAGAGGAACTCAATCATTCTACAAAAAAGATACCTGCACATGGATGCTTATTGCAGTGTTATTTACAGCAGCAGAAACATGGAACCAACCATGTTGCCCATTGAAACTGGACCTTAAAAAAAAAGTGGTACATATACACAGTGGAATATTGTACAGCCATAAAGGAGGACAAAATTATGGACTTCACAGTAACTTGAATGGACTTAGAGTCTATAATGCTCAGTGATCTATCACAGAAACTGAGTACTACATGTTCTCATTCATAAGCAAACACTGAACATTTACCATGATACTATAAGAAAGGGATTGGCAGTAGTGGAAATTGCCAGGGGGTGTGGGAACACAACATCAATAAGGGTTTGATCTCAAACCAGGTGAAGTATGGCTAAAGGGAGGTCCAAACTTTACCTGTACAATGGTCACTTGCATACCTAATCCTGAATTGTACACCACATTTTTAAAATAAAAACCAAATTAAAAAAAAACTTAATGACATTGGATTTGACAATGATTTCTTAGTTATGACACCGAAGGCACAGACTGCAAAGGAAAATGTATACAAATTATACTTTATGGAAATTTTTAAAAATTGTTCATCAAAAGGCAATATTAAGAGAGTAAAAGACAACCCACAAAATGGAAGAAAATACTTGCAAATTGTATATCTCCTAAGAAATTGAAACTCAGAATATATAGAGAACTCTAAAAATACAAAAAACAAGGAAACAGAAAATCAGATTTTAAAATGGCCTAAGGACTTAAATACTCATTTCTCCCAAAAAGATATACAAATGGCAATGAAGATGTTCAGTACCACTACAGATGCTCAACATCATTACAGAAATGCAAATCAAAACTTCAATGAGATAGAACCTTCCACTCATTAGAATGGCTACTCAAAAAAAAGAAAAAGAAAAGAAAACAGAAAATAACAAAATAGGTGGGGATGTGGAGAAATTGGAACCTTTGAGCACTGCTGATGATAATGTAAAATTGTAGAGCTATTGTAGAAAACAACATGGCATTTTCTCAAATGACTAAAAATAGAATTACCATATGATGTAGTAATTCCATTTCTAGGTTATGTACTCAAAATAATTGAAAGAAAAGTCTAAAAAAGATAGCAGTATTGCTCATAATAGCCAAAACATGGGCACAACCTAAGAGTCCATTTGTGGATGGATAAGGAATCTAATATATAGATAAAATATATGGTATATATAAATATATACATAAATATATTATATATACATATATGTGTGTATATATATATGCATATATATATATATATATGTGTATATATAAAAGGCTTACTGAGTACATGGCTAAATTATGAAATACTCACCAGCCAAACTTAATCAAAATCTCTTTTACAAGGGAGTCTGGGAAATGTGATATGGGATTTTACATTCCCATAACAGTGCCCAAAGGTTCCAATTTCTCCACATCTCCACCTATTTTGCTATTTTCCTTGTATACACACACACACACACACACACACACACACACACACACACACACACACAATTATTTAGACTTGCAAAGAAAGAAAATTCTGACATATACTATAACATGAATGAAGCTTGAGGACATTTGCTAAGTAAAATCAATTAGTCACAAAAAGATAAAATTTGTATGATTCCTCTTAGATGAGATACCTAGAATACTCAAAATCATAAATACAGAAAGTTAGAATTGAATTTCCAGGGCTGAGGGAAGAGGGAAAACGAGGAGCTATTGTTTTATGGTACAAAGTTTAACTTTTACAAGATAAAAAGTTATGGAGATGGATTGTGGTAATGGTTGCAGAGCACTATAAATGTATTTAATAACACTGAACTCTACATTTTTAAATGGTTAATATGATAAATTTTACATATGTATTTTAACACTTTAAAAAAATTAGAAAAAGAAGACACTGATAAAAGGGCCAGGAGATCTCCCTTATCTATAACAATAATTGGAGAAGGAACATACAAAGGAGAAAGAAATAAAGAATAATCTAAAAAGTAGTAGAAGAAAACGACCTGAGATGTAGAGAAGTATCCATCTTCAAAACAAAATGGCTTACTGAGTACATGGCTAAATTATGAAAGACTCACCAGCCAAATTTAATCAAAATTCTATTTGCAGGGAAGCCTGGGAAATGTGGTTTGCAAGGTCACTTCCAGGGTTAACAAGTAAAGGAAGCATAAGGGATAGATCTTAGAACAAACAAGCACAATGATTATGTAAGATCCATTCCATAAACAAAATTATAATTCAATATCAGAAAATTGATTAATGTAATCCATCGTACAACTGGATTAAAAAATAAAAATCTTCACAGTTACTGCAATGACACTTGAAAAGTAATAATAAAAGGATAAAAATAACTATATTTGAATTAAATACCATAAACAGTCCTACTAAAGTCAAGAATAATGAAAGATAGTTTGTTATTATTGAATTATTCAGTGTGACTCTGGATATTTTAGTCAATGCAATAAGATCTTTGTTTCTTACAAAAAACAAAAGAAGAAAGAAAAGGAAAAACATGAGAACTATAAATATTAGAAAAGAAGAGAAAATCATTGTTATTTTCATACGCTGTCATTTTATATTCATTTTGTATACATAAAACATATGACATACAAAAAGCCAACTTAATAACTACTAGAACTGATAAATAAATTCAGTAAGTTGGTTAATTAAAAAGCAACATACAACATGAACATATTAGCAATAAATAAACAAATTTAAATTAATGATTACACCTAAATATATTAAATGTCAGTGAATTTATTTATAAGAAACATAATTCAAAAAAACCCAGAAGACTTTCCAGAAATATTAAAAAAAAAAAAAAAATGCGAATCAATGAGAGAAACAAGATAGACTTGAATAGAAAGTCTCCATGTGTTGTGGCCTACATGTTTGCATCCTCCCTAAATTCATATGTTGAAGTCCTAAACCCAAATGTGACCATATTTTGAGTAAGGGAGGAATTAAGATTAAATGAGGTCCCAATACAATTGTGTTCTTATAAAAGGAGACACCAGAGAGCTCTCTCACTCTTTCTCTACATATGCACTTGAAGGAAAGGCCATGTGAGGACACAGCAAGAAGGCAGCCATCTGCAAACCAGGAAGAGAGCCCTCACCAAAAACTGAATTTGCTGGCACCTCATCATAGATTTCTAGCTTCCAGAACTGTAAGAAGATAAATGTCTGTTGATTAAGCCACCTAGTCTGTGGTACTTTGTAATATTAACCAAAGCAGACTAATTCACTATCATAAAGGTGTTGACTATTGTTAAACTAATCTATAAATTAAAATAATTTCAACCAAAATGTCAATGAATTATTTTTGAAAAAATAACTTGTGTGTCTCCCACAAGACCCTTCAAACTTAGAGAAAATATTTTTTTTATTATATAAGCCTAGAAGAAAAAATATGCTACACAAACATGCACTAACACATATTGATCATATGGTTACATTACAAGAAAGCCTGGCACATAGTAAGTACTCATAAAATATTAGTCATTATCATTGCCATTCTCCATGCTGTTATTTCTTTTTTGGTCAGTCTTTAAAATATTTTAACCTGTATAAGGAAAAACTGGGACAAGATTTAATTAAAAAAATAAAAACTGGCTGGGCCCAAGTGGCTCACTTTTGTTAATCCCAGTACTTTGGGAGGCCGAGATAGGAGGCTCACTTGAGGCTAGGAATTGAAGACTGAGCAATGTATTTGTAGGGACCACATCTTTAAAATAAATAAGTAAGTAAAAATCAAGGATGCGCCCTGCCATTGAGCAACTTCATCTTCAGGAAACTGCCAATAAGATGGAATTAGACCAACAAAGATGGTAACTGTAGCTTTGTTTATAAATGTCATGAAATGGAAACATTCCAAGCATTGACTAAGGAAATGATTTTAAGTATATGGGGGCATTTTCATAATATGGAAACTATTTCAGCAGCAGGGGCACTGTCAGTCACAGTTTCAGTTTAGCCAGGGAATTTATTATACAGGTGACAGAACCAGGAAGTCAAATAGGGAATGAGGAGACAACACAGAGATTAGCAACATCAGGAAACTGTCAAACCCTGAGCCTGGACTGATGGCAAGAGGAAGTAGTATTTCTGGACACTGAAATTGAGGTTTTCCTGTGGGCATTAGGGTCCCCTTTAGGCACCTAAGTAAGGTCCCACAGGAACCTGGAACCAAAGAGAAAAGGGCTGTCCTGCTCTTGCAGGAGCCAACGGAGAGGCTCAATTGTTGTTGAAGTCACACAAAGCAAAGAGAAAAGCAGAGAAATTCCATGTCTTTTCCTTTACAATCCTTTACCAGTTCCTCCCACTGGTAATCTATCTGGAAATTAGAGGCAAGGGAGAATAAGAGACACAATTCCCTATAATGCAGAACAGGGCAGAAACATGTAGGAAATGAATCTGAGAGGAAGGAAGCAAGCCATAAGCTGACATAGCTACTCTGTAGTACTTATTGATGAGGAAAACATATTCATGATGCATTTTTAAGGAAAGAAACCAATTAGACACATTTTTATAGTCCAAAGTCATAGACATACATATATAAGCACATAGAAAATGTCTAGAGAATAGATAGCAAGATAATAATGTTAATATTATTGGATAATAGTATTTTTTACTTATCTGAATCTTCTAGTTTCTCTAAAATAAGCATATATCACTAGCAACATAAAATAATAAAAGGATAATTGTGTTTTTGTGTTTAAGAAAAGAGCAACCAGCTTGCCAGCTCTGTGAATACAGGATATAAAGATGAGCTATCTTTGTCACTTTTAAGAGCCTTCATTTTAGGGGGAAATAAAACGCTTAAATTTGCCTACCAAAATGAAATACACACCTGCATCTGTTGATGCTGCCCCTCAGACAAAATGCTGAATAAATTTTTATTTCTGCTTTTTCTCTTTTTCTGCTTTTTATTTCTCCTTTTCTGCTCTCATGTATAATTGAAATAATAAGGTATATTACGTCTGATTCTTTTTTTAATCTCTTTCAGTAATACATTATGAATCATCTTCTTTAAGAATTCCTTTCACATTTGCTTCTTTTATTCTCATGCTAATTTCTATAATTCAGACAGTTACATTTTATGGTTTTCATAGTTCAATAACATTTGTTTTATAACAAGTGTGCCCTATTATTTTATTTTTAATTTTGCCTCTTTTCCCCTTCAACACACTACCTATAACACACTATAGTACTGAGTAGTATTAGAGCATAGATCTTGTTTGAAAGAATGATTCTCATACCAACTTGAAATGGTAAAATGAGAAACCCCTACTTCTCCATCAACCAACCAGTTCATCCTCTCAGCTTGTTTCAGTCTTTATCCAGTCAGAAGACAGTGATCACACCATTTGCTTTTACAGAGAGAATTTAATGCAAAGAATAGTTAATCGGGCACTGGAAAATCAAAGTGCAAATACATGACACTGAGATATTACAGAGGTTGTAACTACAGGAAGATGCAACTAACCCTTTGGGCTGGAAGGACAAAGAGAAGGAATTATTGCCATTATTAAAATTTGGACACTTAGAGAAGGGGTCCCAAGAAGTTGGGATGGACCCCTCCAAGTAAAGGGTATTCACCATCTGATGGGCTGGTATGAGCTTCAGGGGCTTGTAGGAAGTACCCTGTGGAGCTGTACTCAGACCTCTGAGTAGGGCCCTCCTTGGACAACTGGCCAGCCTGGCCAGTGCTGCTATGCCTGAGAGGATACCATGAGGCAGGTTCTAATGACAAACTGAATAAGTATTGCTTCTAGAACTCACTGAAATGCCCAGGGTGAACAATCATTGCTGCTGTATTGCAGAGGCTGAACAGGAAAAGACATGAAGAAGCAAATGCTTTTTCCCTCCTCTACCTGACCATCCTCCCTCTGGTGCACCCTAATGGCAGAGTCTAACAAGGAGCCTGCTGACAAAACTGGAAGAGTTAAGTCTGGCATCAAAAGTTGAATACAGAAGGGTAGACTAAGCTGAGGGCTGTTAGCAAAAGTCCCCTGACACACAGCTCCTGCCAAGTGTCTGGATGTAAAAGGACTCAATGTCTATTTCTGAGAGTGAAGAGGAGAATTTGGGACCAAAGAAGAGTAGAATAAGCTTGGAACAAAAATTGTGTGTATTGTTTACTCTTGTGAGTAAGATAGCAAGACAGAACCACCTTCCCCCAACTTAGCCACTGCTCCAGATAAACAAGCTTTGTGACTTCTGGTGCTGAGAGACCCTCAAACCCTATTACCATATTAACTTTTCCATCTGACTATGCAACTCCTAGTAGCTTTTACCTTATCTCCTATCATTAGTCCCCTTGAGTCAGATAATGAGTTTGAATTTTGACCTTGAGAGCTGCCTGTCAGGTACAAAGTATGTATATTGACCCTCTGGACTTCTAAATGATGTCCCCTACCAACAATAAAGTTGCTCAAAGTATTCCACCTTTGCATCACTCTATCACATAAGACCTGTGAAGGCCTTAGAGAGGCCTGTTCATTCATTTCCTCCCCTATTCACCAACTCATTCAACAAATATTTATTTAGAACCTTCTGTGTCAGACAATGTTCTAGACACTGAAGATACAGCAGTGAGAAAAACAGACCAAGTCTCTGCTCTGAGGGAGCCTACATCCTAGTGGGAGGAGACAGGGAGAGCTAGGGGTGAGGCAGAAAATACCAAAGCGTACATATCACGGAAGGTCATGGAATAGTAAGTCCTATGGGAAAACAGCTCATGTTTTATGACATGATAATTTTAAACAGTATAAAACATAAAGTATTTCCAAAGTTAAAAGAACAAACAAGTATGACTTAATCCTTCCAAGTTAGCTCAGATTTCTTATGCTACAAAGTATAAAATTTCAAGCCTGTAATCCCAGCACTTTGGAAGGCCAAGGCGAGAGGATTGCCTGAGTCTAGGGGTTCGAGACCAGCCTGGGCAACATGGTGAGACTTCGTCTCTACAGTATATCAAAACATTAACCAGGCATGGTAGCATGTGCCTGTAGTTCCAGCTACTTGGAAGGCTGAGGCGGAAGGATCACCTGAGCCTCGCAGGTCGACCCTGGAGTGGCCGTGAGTGTGCCACTGCACTCCAGCCTCGGTGACAGAGTGAAACTCTGACTCAAAAAAGTAAAATAAAAAAATAAAATTTCACCTAGAAGAACAGAAAATAAGTTAAAATTAGAAAAAATAGTAAAATAATAGAAAATAAAGTATAAAAAATAGTAAACTGCAATTGCCATTTAAATACAATATCACCAAATTAGAAAAGTTATTGAGAAACCCCATTTTAAGATTTATAACATTGCTGAATACATTGGAAACATTGTATTTAGTTATTATTCAATAAGATGTGACTGAAATATATAAAGATAATTTTTCTACCAAAAAAAGAAAAGATGACAAATGTAATCCCTGGACACACTAAGCTTACAGACCACTAGATGGCAAAACACAAGAAAGAGAAGGGCAACAAACACCAAAATTACGGTGACAATGCTGCAAATGCTCTATCCTCATAGAGTATTATTGGAACTTTAATGTCAGACAACTGGGTTTGAATCCTGACTTTTCATTTACCGAACATTTGTCCTTGAACAAATTGTTTAATCTCCTTTGTTACTGGTTTCCTTCTAATATCTACCTCATAGAGTTGTTATTAGAGCAAAATAAAATAGTGTCTATAAAGCCTTTGGTAGAGAATCAGCTCTAATATGGTAAAGTAATTCACAGTTACTACATGGACATAGATATTCACACATAAAAATATTTTATATAGTTCTCAAATTAATTCACATGCTCATAATACCCTGTACTTTTTTTGAGCACAGTCATAGTCTTTATTGCTTCTTTCTGTAACTCTTGAGGGATCTTCTAAATATGCTACTCGTGTACAAAATTGTAACAACATGACTATTTTGTCTTCTCATAATTATGCATGAGTTGACATCTTGTTTTTTCTTCTCCTAACTCATAAAATCTCAGGGAAAAAAAAAGATCTTGCTAACAATTGTATAAAAGAGATTGTTATTATTTACTGTTCTTTCTGTGTGGCAGAAGTAAAAACTGAAGAATTGAAAGAAGATTGGAATACAGGCTCAAAGACACTCAAGGACAGTGCCAGGATTTTTGCAAGCTTCCAAGCCAAATAAAATAAAACACCGAGGCACTCCATCTAGGTGCTCCCATTGTTTACTTGGTTGTCACGATAATAAACAGTTCTCTGTCAATCCGTGGAGTTCCATGTCAAAGGCCCCTGAAGACAGAGAGACTGATGATACTGTTATTACAATCTTTGTACTAACAGAACTTACAGTACGAGACAGATTCAAAAAACCCAGAATTTCTTTATTAAAAAGTTGTATATTCAATCTTACATGTTTAAACTACAGTCACCTTCAAAGTACTCTACATTTGATGCAATACACCTACAGAGATGCTCAAAACAGTTTTGAACTCATCAATTTTGATGCCTTTTAGTACTTCTGCCATTTATTTTTTGTTTCACCTCTTCCACATCAGTAAAACATTTCCTTTTGAGGACTTTTTTCAACTGGGGAAACAAACAAAAAAAGTTGCTGGGGTGAGATCAGCTGAATAGGGAGGGTGGGGCATGGGGATCATGCTGGTTTTGGTCAGAACCTGCTATACACTCAGCACCAGGCAGGCAGGTGCGCTAGTAAATCACCCATCATGAAATGGGCAAATGCATTGAAAGAATCTCCAGAATGAAATTCACTGAAACCAAAAACATCCTCTCATAGCAACAGTAGCTGGTACACTGATGCCGATAGGTTCTTAGAACACTTACCTAATGGAGGAAGCCTGTACTACAAGGGGCCCATGCTCCAAAAAATAATTCCAGTTTTTCTTGGGTCCCCCTTCGTATCTGTGACCTAATCATCTCTCTAGCTGTATATGTAAATGTTTGAATAGGCACTGTTTCTATTTTTAAAAACCTCATGTAGACAAAGAAAATACAATTTTTCCCATATTTTAAATAATAAATTATGTAAATTATTTCTTTATTGAAGTTTTCTTGGCATAAGCCTCTTCAAAGAAAAATGGATAATCTATCTTCAAAATGTAGTTACATCCTATTTCTCTTCTAAATTCTAGATCTGACTGAAGACCTTATTTGCCATCTGATTCATTTGTAAGAATCCCAAAAAACTGGAGTTATGAACTGGGAAAAAGCACATCATTCTATATGCATTGTCTATTAACATGTCAGCATAATGAGTGTATGACCAGTAATATTTCCATGGATATGAACGTGCCCTTCTGCTACCTGTGAAAATTCCCTTCTACTACCTGTCAGCCTCTCTGTCCCAGAGTTGGTAGGATACTACAAATCAGACAGTACAACTTCCATATAACTTCCACATGACTCTGTGGTTCCAACATGATTATGAGAGCATACAGTAGCTTTCAACTCCTAAATACGCCTAAATAGATGTTAAGTATATATGTACTTTTGGGTACAAAAGACACTACAATTGTAGTGAGCAACTTAAGGCAATGGGAATCTAGAGAATGATCATGAATGGTTATGACTAAAGTCCCATTACAAGCAAATCACTGAAGAATAATGAGGAGATTGAGGAATTATTATCCAGGCATCACATGGTCTTTAAAATAGATATATAAAAATGTTCTGCTTATAAATCTCAAATTTTTCAAAAGATCCCAAGCAGCTCAGATTATTTTTGTGGTACATGTTTCCTCTTACAACATGTTCCATATTTTGCATCATAAAATAGAATTAATTTTTTTCACTTGAAGTTTTAACTTATGTTGATAATCAGATGTCGAGTGTATAGAGGAAACCCATTTAACCCTACTTATAAATAGTATTCTAAGTCAGTGATGCTTATTTCTTTCAAAAGTCCCTACATGTCCTATTTTCCACACAATTCTTTTCATATCCTAATCTTTGTTATACATTAATTCTTCCATGTTTAACTTTCCAGGGAAAACTGCAAAGCCAAGACTAGAAATAACAGGTATAAGATACACATGGTTCCAACTTTCCCCTGAAATTTTCTGATTTACTATCTGTGTTTATTGATTGATGATCATGATAACAACAATGATATATTTTATTTCATTCACTCAAATTTCATTCAATTGTCTTGCACTACAATGATATTACAGAACTTTCACACTTATTACTTCATTTAAATCTCACATCAACTCTGGAATAAGAAGGGCAATAATAGTATAACAATTTTTATAATCAAGATAAGAAGCTGGGCACAGTGGCTCAAGCCTGTAATTCTAGTACTTTGGAAGGCCAAAGTGAGAGGATTGCCTGAATCTGCGGGTTTGCAATCAGTCTGGGCAACATGGTGAGACCTCGTCTCCACAATAAATCAAAAAATTAGCTGGGTGTGGTAGCATGCGCCTGTAGTTCCTGCTGCTTGGAAGGCTGAGGCAGAAGGATTGCTGGAGCTCAGAAGGTTGATACTGGGGTGGCTGTGAGCATGACACTGCACTCCAGTCTGGGCAACAGAGTGAGACTCCAACTCAAAAAAAAAAAAAAATCATGATAAGAAAGATTAAATAATTTCATAGAATTTCAGAGTAATTAAGGGTTGATGCTCAAAATAGTACTCACACCCCCTAGCCCCCAGCTACAATGTTTTGCACGATGTATTAGGTAGAAATAACTTGAGTTTTGGTATTGCATATACCTCAGTTGGAATTTTGTCTCCATTCTTTACTAGTTAGGTGAATGTGACTTTAGATAAATTCCTTAAAACTCTTCTTGAACTTCAGTTTCCTCATTAGCAAAACAGCAACAATAAATAATATGTATTAAAAAAACACCTGGAACAGTTGCCCACAAATCCTAAATTTTTAATAAGTAGTTGTTGCGAGGTGCTGAGTACACAGCAGATGCCCCATAAATGCAAGTGTCTTCTTTTCTAGCTAAATGGCATCATAGTTCTTTTCAAATGAGACAATCACTAAGTGAGAAGATTAATGGAGTAAAAAATATTTATAAACTATGTAGAACAATTACCAATAATAGTTAACATTTACTAAACACTTTTTATATGCCACACACCGTCTATTCTAAAGTGCTTAATATGTAAAGCTAGGTGCTATTTTTTCCCACTTTTACTTGGGGCTTACATATGAAATGTTATTCTTTAATCATCAAAAAGGTATATTAAATGGTAAGCAACTAGAAAGATAATTACATTTCACAACTCTATATTTAGCTTTATATTGATTTCTTAGACCTGGTGAAAGCACATGCACAAACAGACATCTTTTTTTTTTTTAAACTGGAGCACAAATAGGTTAAGTAACTTCCCCAAATCACACAACAAAGATGAACAGAGCTGGGATCTGAATGAGTGAATTTGGTTCCAGAGGCCTCCAATTATAGGTCAATTCCAATGACAATGCTATACCTAAATGATTACACAAACACGTAAATCAAACCCTATAGAGAATGAAAACCTGTTTTGCAATACACATTTGTAACAATTGGTTTTTGACACTAACTAGATTTTATAAGCTAACATTATCAATACCTTGACATAAGGTAAAAATTTACTCCTGAGAACAAGCAGGGTAATTCTATTTTTAACCCTCAATTATTAATTAAAATTTTGTCTTTAAACATTATAATAAAGAAAATAAAACTTTCCCTAAAGTAAAGTAGGATTATACTTCGTTGCTTAAAAATTTCTAATGCTTTCTTTTTTTCTACAGAAAGGTCAGATTGCTTAGCCCATCACTCAGGACCCTTTATAAACAGCCAGCTACTTTTAAAGTTTTAATTCTCTATACTCATTGTTTAAAGTTTTTACTCTTCTCCTAATTTTACTTTCACTCTTGTCCTCACCATTCTCCTCTAGTTATGTCCATATCCAGAATGCCATCTTGTCTTTTCCCTATTATCCCTACCCACTCCCCATAGTGGTACACAGTCAACAGCATTTCTGTGAGTTACCCTTCACTTACATTGTCTTCAAGGGCTCCTTTCTTATCAACTCTGGGAGCACACCAACCACCCCAATCATTTGATGTCAGTCCTCACAATGACTGAGCACTTGGTGATGTTCCAGGAGCTCTAAATGTATACTTGCATTTAACCATCACAAAGTCTGGAATATGCATCAATGCCTATTTCACTTTATTTGATTTTATTTAGGAGGAAATAAAAGCTTGCCAAAGGTATATAGCTGTTAGAAAGTGAATTGGTGATTCAAACTCAAAGTGGTCTAAAACCAAAGTTTGTATTTATCTAAAAATTTTCAAAGTGGAATCTAGATTTTCCTTTTAAGTCAACCTGATCAATTACTCATGGTACTATCTTGAGAAAAACTCTAAAGATACACTATGGCAGAATGGTCTCTCACTGCCATGATCTTTCAGTGGATGTGGGACAAGCAGCAGGCACAGAAATTGGGGAGTGTGCCCAGGTCTGACATAAGGAGTTAAGAACATGTTGATCAAGAGTTTTCTTCTTTTCTGGGCTTCCTTGTAGCTATTACCCAAATCAGCTATTACCTAATTCAGCCACACTATCATCATTTTCAAAATTCTTCCTTTCTGCCTCCCATTACCAAATCTTCAAAATGCAGACACTCGTTTTTCTTTCTTTTTTTTCAGTGTTAGCCAGTTGTGTTTTATTTGCAGGTACTCAGACACTCACTTTTGTAGGCCTAGATGCCACCGTATAATCTAGTTCTTGCGAATAAGATATGAAGAGATAACTGCCAGCACCTTCTTGAGCATCAAAAAATATCTTTCCCACTAGAAAGAGAGAGAAGAACATCTTCCCCTACCACCGGTCCCCCTTTATTTACCCATCTCAATTCTTGCTTTCTGCTTTGGACACTGACATATGAAGATATGATGATTAAATATCTGGCATCCATCTTGTGATCATGAAGAGAGACCTTGGCAACATGATAAAAATGGCATAGAGGCCCCTGGGGCCTTGCTGAGCTACCAAGCCCACCCTGATGCTGCCCAGCTCCAGTCCTCTGTGGTGTAAGCAATACATGGTTTCACCATTTAATCTACTGTGAGTTAAGTCTTCTGCTTTTTGCGAGCCAAGGCACTCTAAAACAACATACCAGCAAATGCACAGCAGTAATAACTTTCTATAGGCTCTGCCCTTTTTGCAATGTAGATTGCAAAAGAACAAGAAAATCCTTGAATCTCTAAGTGATATTTTTGTAAAGCTATAGAAGCCAAAACCACAAATCTTAAAAGACTTAGCTTTCAATTGTTAGAGGGAGATTCTTGAAACAATTCTCAATGGACTCAGAGCCTACAGTGTTGTTTGTTTCGAGTCAGGGCCTTACATTGTCATCCAGGCTAGAGTGCAGTGGCAGGATCACAGCTCACCACAGCCTTGACCGTCTTTCTGAGCTCAGGCAATTCTTCCACTGCAGCATCCTGAGTAGCTGGGACTATAGGCATATGCCACCACGCTCAGGCAATTTTAAAAATTTTTTATGTTGCCCAGGCTAGTCTCGAACTCCTGGACTCAAGCAATCTTCCTGCCTCAGTCTCTCAAAGTGTTGGGATTACAGGCATGAACCACAGGGCCCAGCCAGAACCTGCAGTTTATACAGTGAGGCAGGCAGAGGAGAATCCCCTGTGCACAGAGAAAACAGGAACATTTTCTAGGGGACTTGGAATGGAAAGGAAGACAGTAGATGCTAATGTTGTGCTCTGCTTCCCAGCTACCATTTCCTGGAGGTTTGATGGGGGTGTATAAAATAACCTTGCGGATCTGAATGCAAAAACTACTTGTACCATACTTCCTGTCTGAACCTCAGAAATGAGACCTCCTGGCAGAGTGCCTTACACTACCATGGGTACACTGCTATGGATTTGTAATAGGGATACAGCACAGCAAAGCCAACCTGTCTCAGACCTTGGAAGAAATGTCAAAAAGCTCCCAAGCTTCCCCCAAAAGGGGCACAGAGGACAGCTGAAAATTAAGAGCTAGTGAGCATCAGGGATTCACCTTCTCATAACAGACACTCATAACAGACATATCTGAAGTGACCATATCAGATACATGAGTGAAAAATAAATGTAGAAAGAATAATTAAGACAAAGTTTTAAATGAATTACCCTGAAATGGAAAGCTAAAGGTTTTTTTTCTACTACAGAGCAAAAGTGATGTTTCTTGAACTGTATTAATATCTCTTATAAAGAAAGCTTTGCCCATCTGAGTTGATACTGTAAAACCTAAAGTTGCTGCAGACAACGTGACATCCTTGGAATATAATACATTAGGACTCATCTCTCTGAACTAACAACAAATTTCCAAAAGAGTTGGCAGTGTCAGGTTGCCCTCCCCATTACTGTCACATCTGACTTATTTATCTGAGCCAAAGGATGTACTGACTGGTACTTTCATCTGACCCAAGGGAAAAGGCTCAAGTTGACAATCTCCCAGCTCAGAAATCCCACATGCTAGGAAGTTGTAAGCATATTTCACAACCATAAAGAACAGGCATGAGCCCACCAGAGGAAAACAGCTTGATCTGCCTTTGCTGCTTCTACCACACAGCATTTCTGGGCTCAGTAATGGACCTGTTCAAAGAAAGCCCCATCACTCCACTGGATTTGCTTCTGATGCCAATTTCCTATGGGTACCAACCTGTCATGAGTAATGTTTCCTCATTGGCAGATAGGCTTCTTGATGCACTGTGGGTAACACTTTATGCCATTTAAAGTTCTGAGAAACCCAGAAAGAGAACTTTCAAATTATGAACCAAGCCAGACATAACAAAAGAGAATTTTCAGCAGCCACCCAGGTCACTGCAGGATATTAGAGTGACTATGGGCATGGAATCAAGCCACCCATTTTCATAACCTACTGGGTATTTTACTCTTTCTTCAGTTTCCTCATATGTGAAATGGTAAGACCAATATCTACAAAGTATATTTTTCTCAAGGTTGTAAGTGATCACACACACGAAGACCCTAACCCTGCTAACCTATAGAAGAAATGCAAATAAATATCAGATTTTTTTCTTTGTTGTTTTGTTCTTTTATACTACAAATCTTACCATTTTCTGAGTTTAAGCACAATGTGTTATGCTAAAGTTTAACAAGTACAATGGCTTCATTCTTTAGTCAACCTAATTAATTTTAGCATTGACTGTACCCAGCAGTCCCTGTAGCTAATAGCAGGACCAATCACTAAACATTAAACACTCAAGCACTCATCTGTAATCACTAAACAGCTAGAGGTGGCTCCATAAATACTCATTCAACAGATATTCTCTCTGTATCAAAAGTGTGCCAATCTTATCCTCAAGCCCAGAAAATAGAAAAGGCGATAGCATGGTCTTTATTATACAACGGCAGAGATATAACAGGGTGATATGAAGCTAAGATGAAAGATATAAAACTCAAAACCAAGACAGAGAAGCAAGAAGACTGTACCAGACTGTTTTAGTAATTTAGGTGAACAATGATGATGGCCTAAAGTGGGATTATGATAGTGGAGGTGGAGAGAAATAGACAGTTTCAAAAAGCATTCAAGAGGATTATTGACAGAACTTGGTAATTGAACCAATGAAAATAGCTGGGGGAGTTACACATGACAACACAACAAATTCTATTAGTACTAATGTGTCAATTCCTTAAAGGTCTAAAAATCGACCTCCCAATCCCCCTTCTAAGAATATACCCAGAGGAACTCAAATCATTCTACGAAAAAGATACCTGCGCACACTTGTTTATTGCAGCATTATTCACAATAACAAAAACATGGAACCAGCCGTGCTGCCCATCAAAAGTAGACTGGATTTTTTAAAATGTGGTACATATGTACTATTGGATACTATGCAGCCATAAAGAAGGACAAAATTATAAAACTTCGCAGCAACTTGGATGGATTTAGAGTCTGTAATACTCAGTGATCTATCACAGAAACAAAGAACTGAGTACCACATGTTCTCACTCATAAGCAGACCCTGAACAATTATCAGAATACTTTAAGAATGGGATTGGCAGTAGCAGGAAACTGCCAGGGAAGTGAGCAAGGGGGACACACTTCATCAATAAGGGTAACTGATCTCGAACCAGGTGATGTAGGGACCAAAGTAAGGCCCAAACTTTACCTATACAATGACTATTTGTATACCTAACCCTGAATTGTATCCCACATCTTTAAAATAAAATTTTTTAAAAGAGATATAAAGAGGTTAAGTCACATTTCTGGCTTCCAAAAAAATGTATAGTACATTTAAGGAGCTAAGACAGACCTGTTTTTGTATCTGCCATGATTTGTTATCTTTTTTAGGACCCTATTTGGTTCTCAGCAAAATAAACAAACAAACAAATAAATAAGAAAAGGTGTAGGGCATCTGGAGAAAACTTTAGGAAAATCTTAGGAAAACCTCCTGAAACCTCCATACAATTATCTTAGTCTTATAGAGAGAGTGGTTGGTATGAATAGGTTATGTCATTTACTTTTTTTTTTTTTTTTTTTTTGAGTTGGAGTCTCACTCTGTCACCCAGACTGGAGTGCAGTGGC